>NC_056725.1:1739289471-1739457854 GCF_019279795.1 Protopterus annectens | reverse complement strand
GTTTTTTTCTCTCAGAACACATTCCAGCAATGAAATGCAGGCTGTTACTAACTGGTCTAAATTTATGCAAGTGACCCTTGAGTTAGATAACACACAAGCTGTAAAAAAAGGTTTTACCAACAGAAAACACAGCGGAAAATAGGGGGAGGTGGGGAAAACACTTTCTGCAGATATCTGAAAAACTATAAGCAACAATTAACAGTACAAACTCTAAAACCAAAAAAATACTCAGCTCTGTATATTTCCAGATAGATTGAAAAGCAGTCTCTCAGAACACAGGTTCCAGCAATGAAATGCAGGCTGTTACTAACAGGTCTAATTATATGCAAGTGCTCCTTGAGTCAGATAACATACAAGCTGAAAAAACAGTTATAAAAACTGAAGACACAGCCGAAGATAACGGGAGGTGGGGAAAACACTTTCAGCAGAGATCTGAAAAACCATAAGCAACAATTAACAGTACAAACTCTAAATCCAAACAAAAATATACTGAGCTCTGTATATTTCCAGATAGATTGAAAAGCAGTCTCTCAGAACACAGGTTCCAGCAATGAAATGCAGGCTGTTACTAACAGGTCTAATTTTATGCAAGTGATCCTTGAGTTAGATAACACACAAGCTGTAAAAACAGTTATACCAACTGAAGACACAGCAGAAAATAGGGGAGGCAGGGAAAACACTTTCAGCAGAGATTTGCAAAACTATAAGCAACAATTAACAGTACAAACTCTAAAACAAAAAAAAATACTCAGCTCTGTATATTTCCAGATAGATTGAAAAGCAGTCTCTCAGAACACAGGTTCCAGCAATGAAATGCAGGCTGTTACTAACAGGTCTAATTTTATGCAAGTGATCCTTGAGTTAGATAACACACAAGCTGTAAAAACAGTTATACCAACTGAAGACACAGCAGAAAATAAGGGGAGGTGGGGAAAACACTTTCAGCAGAGATCTGAAAAACTATAAGCAACAATTAACAGTACAAACTCTAAAACCAAAAAAATATATACTCAGCTCTGTATATTTCCAGATAGATTGAAAAGCAGTCTCTCAGAACACAGGTTCCAGCAATGAAATGCAGGCTGTTACTAACAGGTCTAATTTTATGCAAGTGATCCTTGAGTTAGATAACACACAAGCTGTAAAAAACAGTTATACCAACTGAAGACACAGCAGAAAATAGGGGGAGGTGGGGAAAACACTTTCAGCAGAGATCTGAAAAACTATAAGCAACAATTAACAGTACAAACTCTAAAACCAAAAAATATACTCAGCTCTGTATATTTCCAGATAGATTGAAAAGCAGTCTCTCAGAACACAGGTTCCAGCAATGAAATGCAGGCTGTTACTAACAGGTCTAATTTTATGCAAGTGATCCTTGAGTTAGATAACACACAAGCTGTAAAAACAGTTATACCAACTGAAGACACAGCAGAAAATAGGGGAGGTGGGGAAAACACTTTCAGCAGAGATCTGAAAAACTATAAGCAACAATTAACAGTACAAACTCTAAAACCAAAAAATATACTCAGCTCTGTATATTTCCAGATAGATTGAAAAGCAGTCTCTCAGAACACAGGTTCCAGCAATGAAATGCAGGCTGTTACTAACAGGTCTAATTTTATGCAAGTGATCCTTGAGTTAGATAACACACAAGCTGTAAAAACAGTTATACCAACTGAAGACACAGCAGAAAATAGGGGGAGGTGGGGAAAACACTTTCAGCAGAGATCTGAAAAACTATAAGCAACAATTAACAGTACAAACTCTAAAACCAAAAAATATACTCAGCTCTGTATATTTCCAGATAGATTGAAAAGCAGTCTCTCAGAACACAGGTTCCAGCAATGAAATGCAGGCTGTTACTAACAGGTCTAATTTTATGCAAGTGATCCTTGAGTTAGATAACACAGAAGCTGTAAAAACCGGTTATGCCAACTGAAGACACAGTAGAAGATAGGGGAGGTGGGGAAAACACTTTCAGCAGAGATCTGAAAAACTATAAGCAACAATTAACAGTACAAACTCTAAAACCAAAAAATATACTCAGCTCTGTATATTTCCAGATAGATTGAAAAGCAGTCTCTCAGAACACAGGTTCCAGCAATGAAATGCAGGCTGTTACTAACAGGTCTAATTTTATGCAAGTGATCCTTGAGTTAGATAACACACAAGCTGTAAAAACAGTTATACCAACTGAAGACACAGCAGAAAATAGGGGGAGGTGGGGAAAACACTTTCAGCAGAGATCTGAAAAACTATAAGCAACAATTAACAGTACAAACTCTAAAACCAAAAAAAATATACTCAGCTCTGTATATTTCCAGATAGATTGAAAAGCAGTCTCTCAGAACACAGGTTCCAGCAATGAAATGCAGGCTGTTACTAACAGGTCTAATTTTATGCAAGTGATCCTTGAGTTAGATAACACACAAGCTGTAAAAAACAGTTATACCAACTGAAGACACAGCAGAAAATAGGGAGGTGGGGAAAACACTTTCAGCAGAGATCTGAAAAACTATAAGCAACAATTAACAGTACAAACTCTAAAACCAAAAAATATACTCAGCTCTGTATATTTCCAGATAGATTGAAAAGCAGTCTCTCAGAACACAGGTTCCAGCAATGAAATGCAGGCTGTTACTAACAGGTCTAATTTTATGCAAGTGATTCTTGAGTCAGATAACACACAAGCTGTAAAAAACAGTTATACCAACTGAAGACACAGCAGAAAATAGGGGGAGGTGGGAAAACACTTTCAGCAGAGATCTGAAAAACTATAAGCAACAATTAACAGTACAAACTCTAAAACCAAAAAATATACTCAGCTCTGTATATTTCCAGATAGATTGAAAAGCAGTCTCTCAGAACACAGGTTCCAGCAATGAAATGCAGGCTGTTACTAACAGGTCTAATTTTATGCAAGTGATCCTTGAGTTAGATAACACACAAGCTGTAAAAACCAGTTATACCAACTGAAGACACAGCAGAAAATAGGGAGGTGGGAAAAACACTTTCAGCAGAGATCTGAAAAACTATAAGCAACAATTAACAGTACAAACTCTAAAACCAAAAAATATACTCAGCTCTGTATATTTCCAGATAGATTGAAAAGCAGTCTCTCAGAACACAGGTTCCAGCAATGAAATGCAGGCTGTTACAAACAGGTCTAATTATATGCAAGTGATCCTTGAGTTAGATAACATACAAGCTGTAAAAACAGTTATAAAAACTGAAGACACAGCAGAAAATAGGGGAGGTGGGGAAAACACTTTCAGCAGAGATCTGAAAAACTATAAGCAACAATTAACAGTACAAACTCTAAAACCAAAAAATATACTGAGCTCTGTATATTTCCAGATAGATTGAAAAGCAGTCTCTCAGAACACAGGTTCCAGCAATGAAATGCAGGCTGTTACTAACAGGTCTAATTTTATGCAAGTGATCCTTGAGTTAGATAACACACAAGCTATAAAAACAGTTATACCAACTGAAGACACAGCAGAAGATAGGGGAGGTGGGGAAAACACTTTCAGCAGAGATCTGAAAAACTATAAGCAACAATTAACAGTACAAACTCTAAAACCAAAAAATATACTCAGCTCTGTATATTTCCAGATAGATTGAAAAGCAGTCTCTCAGAACACAGGTTCCAGCAATGAAATGCAGGCTGTTACTAACAGGTCTAATTTTATGCAAGTGATCCTTGAGTTAGATAACATACAAGCTGTAAAAACCAGTTATAAAAACTGAAGACACAGCAGAAGATAGGGGAGGTGGGGAAAACACTTTCAGCAGAGATCTGAAAAACTATAAGCAACAATTAACAGTACAAACTCTAAAACCAAAAAATATACTCAGCTCTGTATATTTCCAGATAGATTGAAAAACAGTCTCTCAGAACACAGGTTCCAGGAATGAAATGCAGGCTGTTACTAACAGGTCTAATTTTATGCATGTGATCCTTGAATTAGATAACACACAAGCTGTAAAAAAGAGTTATACCAACTGAGAACACAGCACAAAATAAGGGGAGGTGGGGAAACACTTTCAGCAGAGCTCTGAAAAAGTATAAGCAACGATTAACAGTACAAACTCTAAAACCAAAAGAAAATATACTCAGCTCTGTATATTTCCAGATAGATTAAAAAGCAGTCTCTCAGAAAACAGGTTCCAGCAATGAAATGCAGGCTGTTACTAACAGGTCTAATTTTATGCAAGTGATACTTGAGTTAGATAACACACAAGCTGTGAAAAACAGTTATAACAACTGAAAACACAGCCGAAAATAAGGGGAGGTGCGGAAACACTTTCAGAAGTGATCTGAGAAACTATAAGCAACAATTAACAGTACAAACTCTAAAACCAAAAAATATACTCAGCTCTGTATATTTCCAGATAGATTGAAAAGCAGTCTCTCAGAACACAGGTTCCAGCAATGAAATGCAGGCTGTTACTAACAGGTCTAATTTTATGCAAGTGATCCTTGAGTTAGATAACACACAAGCTGAAAAAACAGTTATACCAACTGAAGACACAGCAGAAAATAGGGGGAGGCAGGGAAAACACTTTCAGCAGAGATCTGAAAAACTATAAGCAACAATTAACAGTACAAACTCTAAAACCAAAAAATATACTCAGCTCTGTATATTTCCAGATAGATTGAAAAGCAGTCTCTCAGAACACAGGTTCCAGCAATGAAATGCAGGCTGTTACTAACAGGTCTAATTTTATGCAAGTGATCCTTGAGTTAGATAACACACAAGCTGTAAAAAACAGTTATACCAACTGAAGACACAGCAGAAAATAGGGGAGGTGGGGAAAACACTTTCAGCAGAGATCTGAAAAACTATAAGCAACAATTAACAGTACACACTCTAAAACCAAAAAATATACTCAGCTCTGTATATTTCCAGAAAGATTGAAAAGCAGTCTCTCAGAACACAAGCTCCAGGAATGAAATGCAGGCTGTTACTAACCGGTCTAATTTTGTGCAAGTGATCCTTATGTTAGATAGCATACAAGTTGTAAAAAACAGTTATACCAACTGAAGACACAGCAGAAAATAGGGGAGGCAGGGAAAACACTTTCAGCAGAGATCTGAAAAACTATAAGCAACAATTAACAGTACAAACTTTAAAACCAAAAAATATACTCAGCTCTGTATATTTCCAGTTAGATTGAAAAGCAGTCTCTCAGAACACAGGTTCCAGCAATGAAATGCAGGCTGTTACTAACAGGTCTAATTTTATGCAAGTGATCCTTGAGTTAGATAACACACAAGCTGTAAAAAACAGTTATACCAACTGAAGACACAGCAGAAAATACAGGGAGGTGGGGAAAACACTTTCAGCAGAGATCTGAAAAACTATAAGCAACAATTAACAGTACAAACTCTAAAACCAAAAAATATACTCAGCTCTGTATATTTCCAGATAGATTGAAAAACAGTCTCTCAGAACACAGGTTCCAGCAATGAAATGCAGGCTGTTACTAACAGGTCTAATTTTATGCAAGTGATCCTTGAGTTAAATAACACACAAGCTGTGAAAAACAGATATACCAACTGAAGACAAAGCAGAAAAGTGGGGGAGGTGGGGAAACACTTTCAGCAGAGATCTGAAAAACTATAAGCAACAATTAACAGTACAAACTCTAAAACCAAAAAATATACTCAGCTCTGTATATTTCCAGACAGATTGAAAAGCAGTCTCTCAGAACACAGGTTCCAGCAATGAAATGCAGGCTGTTACTAACGGGTCTAATTTTATGCAAGGGATCCTTATGTTAGATTGCACACAAGCTGTAAAGAACAGTTATACCAACTGAAGACATAGCAGGAAATAGGGGAGGCAGGGAAAAAACTTTCAGCAGAGATTTGAAAAACTATAAGCAACAATTAACAGTACAAACTCTAAAACCAAAAAAATATACTCAGCTCTGTATATTTCCAGATAGATTGAAAAGCAGTCTCTCAGAACACAGGTTCCAGCAATGAAATGCAGGCTGTTACTAACAGGTCTAATTTTATGCAAGTGATCCTTGAGTTAGATAACACACAAGTTGTAAAAACAGTTATACCAACTGAAAACACAGCAGAAAATAAGGGGAGGTGGGGAAAACACTTTCAGCAGAGATCTGAAAAACTATAAGCAACAATTAACAGTACAAACTCTAAAACCAAAAAATATACTCAGCTCTGTATATTTCCAGATAGATTGAAAAGCAGTCTCTCAGAACACAGGTTCCAGCAATGAAATGCAGGCTGTTACTAACAGGTCTAATTTTGTGCAAGTGATCCTTGAGTTAGATAACACACAAGCTGTAAAATACAGTTATACCAATTGAAGACACAGCAGAAAATAGGGGAGGCGGGGAAAACACTTTCAGCAGAGATTTGAAAAACTATAAGCAACAATTAACAGTACAAACTCTAAAACCAAAAAATATACTCAGCTCTGTATATTTCCAGATAGATTGAAAAGCAGTCTCTCAGAACACAGGTTCCAGCAATGAAATGCAGGCTGTTACTAACAGGTCTAATTTTATGCAAGTGATCCTTGAGTTAGATAACACACAAGCTGTAAAAAACAGTTATACCAACTGAAGACACAGCAGAAAATAGGGGAGGCGGGGAAAACACTTTCAGCAGAGATCTGCAAAACTATAAGCAACAATTAACAGTACAAACTCTAAAACAAAAAAAATATACTCAGCTCTGTATATTTCCAGATAGATTGAAAAGCAGTCTCTCAGAACACAGGTTCCAGCAATGAAATGCAGGCTGTTACTAACAGGTCTAATTTTATGCAAGTGATCCTTGAGTTAGATAACACACAAGCTGTAAAAACAGTTATACCAACTGAAGACACAGCAGAAAATAGGGGAGGTGGGGAAAACACTTTCAGCAGAGATCTGAAAAACTATAAGCAACAATTAACAGTACAAACTCTAAAACCAAAAAAATATACTCAGCTCTGTATATTTCCAGATAGATTGAAAAGCAGTCTCTCAGAACACAGGTTCCAGCAATGAAATGCAGGCTGTTACTAACAGGTCTAATTTTATGCAAGTGATCCTTGAGTTAGATAACACACAAGCTGTGAAAAACAGTTATACCAACTGAAGACACAGCAGAAAATAGGGGGAGGTGGGGAAACACTTTCAGCAGAGATCTGAAAAACTATAAGCAACAATTAACAGTACAAACTCTAAAACCAAAAAATATACTCAGCTCTGTATATTTCCAGACAGATTGAAAAGCAGTCTCTCAGAACACAGGTTCCAGCAATGAAATGCAGGCTGATACTAACAGGTCTAATTTTATGCAAGTGATCCTTGAGTTAGATAACACACAAGCTGTAAAAACAGTTATACCAACTGAAGACACAGCAGAAAATAAGGGGAGGTGGGAAAACACTTTCAGCAGAGATCTGAAAAACTATAAGCAACAATTAACAGTACAAACTCTAAAACCAAAAAATATACTCAGCTCTGTATATTTCCAGATAGATTGAAAAGCAGTCTCTCAGAACACAGGTTCCAGCAATGAAATGCAGGCTGTTACTAACAGGTCTAATTATATGCAAGTGACCCTTGAGTTAGATAACACACAAGCTGTAAAAACTAGGTATAAAAACTGAAGAAACAGCAGAAGATAGGGGAGGTGGGGAAAACACTTTCAGCAGAGATCTGAAAAACTATAAGCAACAATTAACAGTACAAACACTAAAACCAAAAATATACTCAGCTCTGTATATTTCCAGATAGATTGAAAAACAGTCTCTCAGAACACAGGCTCCAGGAATGAAATGCAGGCTGTTACTAACAGGTCTATGCAAGTGGTCATTGAGTTAAATAACACACAAGCTGTGAAAAACAGTTATACCAACTGAAGACACAGCAGAAAATAGGGGGAGGTGGGGAAACACTTTCAGCAGAGATCTGAAAAACTATAAGCAACAATTAACAGTACAAACTCTAAAACCAGAAAAATACTCAGCTCTGTATATTTCCAGACAGATTGAAAAGCAGTCTCTCAGAACACATTCCAGCAATGAAATGCAGGCTGTTACTAACAGGTCTAATTTTATGCAAGTGATCCTTGAGTTAGATAACACACAAGCTGTAAAAACAGTTATACCAACTGAAGACACAGCGGAAAATAAGGGGAGGTGTGGAAAACACTTTCAGCAGAGCTCTGAAAAACTATAAGCAACAATTAACAGTACAAACTCTAAAAACAAAAAAATATACTCAGGTCTGTATATTTCCAGATAGACTGAAAAGCAGTCTCTCAGAACACAGGTTCCAGCAATGAAATGCAGGCTGTTACTAACAGGTCTAATTATATGCAAGTGATTCTTGAGTGAGATAGCACACAAGCTGTAAAAACCAATTATACCAACTGAAGACAAAGGAGAAAATAGGGGAAGGTGGGGAAACACTTTCAGCAAAGATCTGAAAAACTATAAGCAACAATTAACAGTAGCAACTCTAAGACAAACAAAAATATACTCAGCTCTGTATATTTCCAGATAGATTGAAAAACAGTCTCTCAGAACACAGGTTCCAGAAATGAAAAGCCGGCTGTTACTAACAGGTCTATTTTTTAGCAAGTGATCCTTGAGTTAGATAACACACAAGCTGTAAAAAACAGTTGTATCAACTGAGGACACAGCAGAAAATAGGGGAGCAGGGGAAAACACTTTCAGCAGAGATCTGAAAAACTATAAGCAACAATTAACAGTACAAACTCTAAAACCAAAAAATATACTCAGCTCTGTATATTTCCAGATAGATTGAAAAGCAGTCTCTCAGAACACAGGTTCCAGCAATGAAATGCAGGCTGTTACTAACAGGTCTAATTTTATGCAAGTGATCCTTGAGTTAGATAACACACAAGCTGTAAAAAACAGTTATACCAACTGAAGACACAGCAGAAAATAGGGGAGGCGGGGAAAACACTTTCAGCAGAGATCTGAAACCCTATAAGCAACAATTAACAGTACAAACTTTAAAACCAAAAAATATACTCAGCTCTGTATATTTCCAGATAGATTGAAAAGCAGTCTCTCAGAACACAGGTTCCAGCAATGAAATGCAGGCTGTTACTAACAGGTCTAATTTTATGCAAGTGATCCTTGAGTTAGATAACACACAAGCTGTAAAAACAGTTATACCAACTGAAGACACAGCAGAAAATAGGGGAGGTGGGGAAAACACTTTCAGCAGAGATCTGAAAAACTATAAGCAACAATTAACAGTACAAACTCTAAAACCAAAAAAATATACTCAGCTCTGTATATTTCCAGATAGATTGAAAAGCAGTCTCTCAGAACACAGGTTCCAGCAATGAAATGCAGGCTGTTACTAACAGGTCTAATTTTATGCAAGTGATACTTGAGTTAGATAACACACAAGCTGTAAAAAACAGTTATATCAACTGAAGACACAGCAGAAAATAAGGAGAGTTGGGGAAAACTCTTTCAGCAGATATCTGAAAAACTATAAGCAACAATTAACAGTACAAACAATAAAACCAAAAAATATATATACTTAGCTCTGTGTATTTCCGATAGATTGAAAAGCAGACTCTCAGAACACATGTTCCAGCAAGGAAGTGTAGGCTGTTACTAACAGGTCTAATTTTATGCAAGTGATTCTTGAGTTAGATAACACGCAAGCTGTAAAAAACAGTTATATCAACTGAAGACACAGCAGAAAATAGGGGATGTGGAGAAAACACTTTCAGCAGAGATCTGAAAAACTATAAGCAACAATTAACAGTACAAATTCTAAAACCAAAAAATATACTCAGCACTGTATATTTCCAGATAGATTGAAAAGCAGTCTCTCAGAGCACAGTTTCCAGCAATGAAATTCAGGCTGTTACTAACAGGTCTATTTTTATGCAAGTGATCCTTGAGTTAGATAACACACAAGCTGTAAAAAACAGTTATACCAACTGAAGACACAGCAGAAAATAGGGGAGGTGGGGAAAACACTTTCAGCAGAGATCTGAAAAACTATAAGCAACAATTAACAGTACAAACTCTAAAACCAAAAAAATATACTCAGCTCTGTATATTTCCAGATAGATTGAAAAGCAGTCTCTCAGAACACAGGTTCCAGCAATGAAATGCAGGCTGTTACTAACAGGTCTAATTTTATGCAAGTGATCCTTGAGTTAGATAACACACAAGCTGTAAAAAACAGTTATATCAACTGAAAACACAGCAGAAAATAGGGGAAGGGGGAAACACTTTCAGCAGAGATCTGAAAAACTAAAAGCAAGAATTAAAAGTACAAACTCTAAAACCAAAAAAATATACTCAGCTCTGTATATTTCCAGATAGATTGAAAAGCAGTCTCTCAGAACACAGGCTCCAGCAATGAAATGCAGGCTGTTACTAACAGGTCTAATTTTATGCAAGTGATCCTTGAGTTAGATAACACACAAGCTGTAAAAAACAGTTATACCAACTGAAGACACAGCAGAAAATAGGGGAGGTGGGGAAAACACTTTCAGCAGAGCTCTGAAAAACTATAAGCAACAATTAACAGTACAAACTCTAAAACAAAAAAATATATATGCTCAGCTCTGTATATTTCCAGATAGATTGAAAAGCAGTCTCTCAGAACACAGGTTCCAGCAATGAAATGCAGGCTGTTACTAACAGGTCTAATTTTATGCAAGTGATCCTTGAGTTAGATAACACACAAGCTGTAAAAAACAGTTATACCAACTGAAGACACAGCAGAAAATAGGGGAGGTGGGGAAACACTTTCAACAGAGATCTGAAAAACTAAAAGCAACAATTAAAAGTACAAACTCTAAGACCAAAACAATATACTCAGCTCTGTATATTTCCAGATAGATTGAAAAGCAGTCTCTCAGAACACAGGCTCCAGCAATGAAATGCAGGCTGTTACTAACAGGTCTAATTTTATGCAAGTGACCCTTGAGTTAGATAACATACAAGGTGTAAAAAACAGTTATACCAATTGAAGACACAGGAGAAAATAGGATGAGGTGGCGAAAACACTTTCAGCAGAGATGGAAAAACAATGAGCAACAATTAACAGTACAAACTCTAAAACCAAAAAAATATATATACTCAGCTCTGTATATATTTCCAGATATATTAAAAAGCAGTCTCTCAGAAAAAAGGTTCCAGCAATGAAATGCAGGCTGTTACTAACACATCTAATTTTATGCAAGTGATCCTTGAGTTAGATAACACACAAGCTGTAAAAACAGTTATACCAACTGAAGACACAGCAGAAAATAGAGGGAGGTGGGGAAAACACTTTCAGCAGAGATCTGAAAAACTATAAGCAACAATTAACAGTACAAACTCTAAAACCAAAAAATATACTCAGCTCTGTATATTTCCAGATAGATTGAAAAGCAGTCTCTCAGAACACAGGTTCCAGCAATGAAATGCAGGCTGTTACTAACAGGTCTAATTTTATGCAAGTGATCCTTGAGTTAGATAACACACAAGCTGTAAAAAACAGTTATATCAACTGAAGACACAGCAGAAAATAGGGGAGGTGGGGAAAACACTTTCAGCAGAGATCCAAAAAACTATGAGCAAAAATTAACAGTACAAACTCTAAAACAAAAAATATACACAGCTCTGTATATTTCCAGATATATTGAAAAGCAGTCTCTCAGAACACAGGTTCCAGCAATGAAATGCAGGCTGTTACTAACAGGCCTAATTTTATGCAAGTGATCCTTGAGTTAGATAACACACAAGCTGTAAAAAACAGTTATATCAACTGAAGACACTGCAGAAAATAGGGGGAGGTGGGGAAAAACTTTCAGCAGAGATCTGAAAAACTATAAGCATCAATTAACAGTACCAACTCTATAACCAGACAAATATACTCAGCTCTGTATATTTCCAGATAGATTGAAAAGCAGTCTCTCAGAACACAGGTTCCAGCAATGAAATGCAGGCTGTTACTAACAGGTCTAATTTTATGCAAGTGATCCTTGAGTTAAATAACAAACAAGCTTTAAAAAACAGTTAAACCAACTGAAGACACAGCAGAAAATAGGGGGAAGGGGAAACACTTTCAGCAGAGATCTGAAAAACTATAAGCATCAAGTACAAACTCTAAAACCAAAAAATATACTTAGCTCTATATATTTGCAGATAGATTGAAAAGCAGTCTCTCAGAACACAGGTTCCAGCAATGAAATGCAGGCTGTTACTAACAGGTCTAATTTTATGCAAGTGATCCTTGAGTTAGATAACACACAAGCTGTAAAAACAGTTATACCAACTGAAGACACAGCATAAAATAGGGGGAGGTGGGGAAAACAATTTCAGCACAGCTCTGAAAAACTGCAAGCAACAATTAACAGTACAAACTCTAAAACAAAAAATATATATGCTCAGCTCTGTATATTTCCAGATAGATTGAAAAGCAGTCTCTCAGAACACAGATTCCAGCAATGAAATGCAGGCTGTTACTAACAGGTCTAATTTTATGCAAGTAATCCTTGAGTTAGATAACACACAAGCTGTAAAAAACAGTTATACAACTGATGCCACAGGAGAAAATAGGGTGAGGTGGGGAAACATTTTCAGCAGAGATCTGAGAAACTATAAGCAACAATTAACAGTGCAAACTCTAAAACCAAAAAAATATATACTCAGCTCTGTATATTTCCAGATAGATTGAAAAGCAGTCTCTCAGAACACAGGTTCCAGCAATGAAATGCAGGCTGTTACTAACAGGTCTAATTTTATGCAAGTGATCCTTGAGTTAGATAACACACAAGCTGTAAAAACAGTTATACCAACTGAAGACACAGCAGAAAATAAGGGGAGGTGGGGAAAACACTTTCAGCAGAGATCTGAAAAACTATAAGCAACAATTAACAGTACAAACTCTAAAACCAAAAAATATATACTCAGCTCTGTATATTTCCAGATAGATTGAAAAGCAGTCTCTCAGAACACAGGTTCCAGCAATGAAATGCAGGCTGTTACTAACAGGTCTAATTTTGTGCAAGTGATCCTTGAGTTAGATAAAACACAAGCTGTAAAAAACAGTTATAGCAACTGAAGACAAAGCAGAAAATAGGGGAGGTGGAGAAAACACTTTCAGCAGAGATCTTAAAAACTATAAGCAACAATTAACAGTACAAATTCTAAAACCAAAAAATATACTCAGCTCTGTATATTTCCAGACAGATTGAAAAGCAGTCTCTCAGAACACAGTTTTCAGCAATGAAATGCAGGCTGTTACTAACAGGTCTATTTTTATGCAAGTGATCCTTGAGTTAAATAACACACAAACTGTAAAAGCCAGTTATACCAACTGAAGACACAGCAGCAAATAAGGGGAAGAGGGGAAAACACTTTCAGCAGAGATCTGAAAAACTATAAGCAACAATTAACAGTACAAACTCTAAAACCAAAAAAATATACTCAGCTCTGTATATTTCCAGATATATTGAAAAGCAGTCTCTCAGAACACAGGTTCCAGCAATGAAATGCAGGCTGTTACAAACAGGTCTAATTTTATGCAAGTGATCCTTGAGTTAGATAACACACAATCTGTAAAAATCAGTTATATCAACTGAAGACAGCAGTAAATAGGGGGAGGTGGGGAAAACACTTTCAGCAGAGATCCAAAAAACTATGAGCAAAAATTAACAGTACAAACTCTAAAACAAAATATATACTCAGCTCTGTATATTTCCAGATAGATTGATAAGCAATCTCTCAGAAAACAGGTTCCAGAAATGAAATGCAGGCTGTTACTAACAGGTTTAATTTTATGCAAGTAGTCCTTTAGTTAGATAACACGCAAGCTATAAAAAACAGTTATAGCAATAGAAGACAGAGCAGAAAATAGAGGGAGGTGGGGAAAACACTTTCAGCAGAGATCTGAAAAACTATACGCAACAATTAACATTACAAACTCTAAAACCAAAAAAATATATACTCAGTTCTGAATATTTCTAGATAGATTGAAAAGTAGTCTCTCAGAACACAGGTTGCAGCAATGAAATGCAGGCTACTAACAGGTCTAATTTTATGCAAGTGATACTTGAGTTAGATAACACACAAGCTGTAAAAAACAGTTATACCAACTGAAGACACAGGAGAAAATACGGGGTGGTGGGGAAAACACTTTCAGCAGAGATCTGAAAAACCGTATGCAAGAATTAACAGTACAAACTCTAAAACCAAAAAAATATATACTCAGCTCTGTATATTTCCAGAGAGATTGAAAAGCTGTCTCTCAGAACACAGGTTCAAGCAATGAAATGCAGGATGTTACTAATAGGTCTAATTTTATGCAACTGATGCTTGAGTTAGATAACACACAAGCTGTAAGAACCATTTATGCCAACTAAAGACACAACAGAAAATAGGGGGAGGTGGGTAAAACACTTTCAGTAGAGATCTGAAAAACTATAAGCAACAATTAACAGTACAAACCCGAAAACCAAAAAATATACTCACCTCTGTATATTTCCAGATAGATTGAAAAGCAGTCTCATAGAACATAGGTTCCAGCAATGAAATGCAGGCTGTTACTAACAGGTCTAATTTTATGCACGCGATGCTTGAGTTAGATAACACACATGCTGTAAAAACAGTTATACTAACTGAAGACACATCAGAAAATAGGGGGAGATGAGGAAAACGCTTTCAGCAGAGATCTGAAAAACTATAAGCAACAATTAACAGTACAAACTCTAAAGCTAAAAAAATATACTCAGCTCTATATATTTCCAGATAGATTGAAAAGCAGGCTCTCAGAACATAGGTTCCAGCAATGAAATGTAGGCTGTTACTAACAGGTTTAATTTTATGCAAGTGGTCCTTTACTTAGATAACACGCAAGCTATAAAAAACAGTTATAGCAACAGAAGACAGAGCAGAAAATACAGGGAGATTGGGAAAACACTTTCAGCAGAGATCTGAAAAACTATAAGCAACAATTAACAGTACAAACTCTAAAACCAAAAATATATATATACTCAGTTCTGAATATTTCCAGATAGATTGAAAAGCAGTCTCTGAGAACACAGGTTCCAGCAATGAAATGCAGGCTACTAACAGGTCTAATTTTATGCAAGTGATACTTGAGTTAGATAACTCACAAGCTGTAAAAAACTGTTATATCAACTGAAGACACAGCAGAAAATTGGGGGAGGTGGGGAAAACACTTTCAGCAGAGATCTGAAAATCTACAAGCTAGAATTAAGCGTAGAAACTCTAAAACCAAAAAATATATACTCACCTCTGTATATTTCCAGATAAATTTAAAAGCAGTCTCTGAGAACACAGGTTCCAGCAATGAAATTCAGGCTGTTACTAACAGGTCTAATTTTATGCATGTGATCCGTAAAAAAAAAAAAGATCCTTGGTGGTGGTGCTGCGGTAGCATTGTCGCCTCACAGTGAGACGCTGTCTGGTTCGATTCTCAGCTAGAGCGTCTTCTGCGTGGAGACATACGTGAATGGGCGTACCTTTGTTGAATGTTATGCATCAGGGCTGGCAACTCAGTACGTAAAAATCAACTGCCGATCATTAGTGGACCAGAGTTTCTCTGTGGCGACCCCTAACCAGGAAAAGCCAAAAGACACAACAACAAGCTGTAAAAAAGAGTTATACCAACTGAAAACACTGCAAAAAATAAGGGGAGGTGGGGAAAACACTTTCAGCAGAGCTCTGAAAAACTATAAGCAACAATTAAGAGTAGAAATTCTAAAACCAAAAAAAAATATGCTCAGCTCTGTATATTTCCAGATACATTGAAATGCAGTCTCTCAGAAAACAGGTTCCTACAATGAAATGCAGGCTGTTACTAGCAGGTCTAATTTTATGCAAGTGATCCTTGAGTTAGATAACACACAAGCTATAAAAACCAGTTATACCAACTGAAGACACAGGAGAAAATAGGGGGAGGTGGGGAAAACACTTTCAGCAGAGATATGAAAAACTCTAAGCAACAATTAACAGTACAAATTCTAAGACTGAATAAATATACTCAGCTCTGTATATTTCCAGATAAATTTTAAATAAGTCTCTCAGAACACAGGTTCTGGCAATGAAATGCAGGCTGTTACTAACAGGTTTAATTTTATGCAAGTTGTCCTTTAGTTAGATAACACGCAAGCTGAAAAAAACAGTTATACCAACTGAAGACACAGCAGAAAACAGGGGAGTTGGGAAAACACTTTCAGCAGAGATCTGAAAATCTATAAGTAAGAATTAAGAGTAGAAACTCTAAAACCAAAAAAATATACACAGCTCTGTATATTTCCAGATAGATTGAAAAGCAGTCTCTCAGAACAGAGGTTCCAGCAATGAAATGCCAGCTGTTACTAAAGGGTCTAATTGTTTGCAAATGATCATTGAGTTAGATAACACACAAGGTGTAAACAACTGTTATATCAATGGAAGACACAGCAGAAAATAGGGGGAGGTGGGGAAAACTCTTTCAGCAGAGATATGAAAAACTATAAGCAACAATTAACAGTACAAATTCTAAGACTGAAAAATATACTCAGCTCCGTATATTTCCAGATAGATTGAAAAGCAGTCTCTCAGAACATAGGTTCCAGCAATGAAATGTAGGCTGCTACTAACAGGTTTAATTTTATGCAAGTGGTCCTTTAGTTAGATAACACACAAGCTGAAAAAACAGTTATACCAACTGAAGACACAGCAAAAAATAGGGGGAGTTGGGAAAACACTTTCAGCAGAGATCTGAAAACCTATTAGTAAGAATTAAGAGTCGAAACTCTAAAACCAAAAAAATATACTCAGCTCTGTATATTTCCAGATAGATTGAAAAGCAGTCTCTCAGAACATAGGTTCCAGCAATGAAATGTATGCTGCTACTAACAGGTTTAATTTTATGCAAGTGGTCCTTTAGTTAGATAACACACAAGCTGTAAAAAACAGTTATAGCAACAGAAGACAGAGCAGAAAATAGAGGGTGGTGGGGAAAACACTTTCAGCAGAGATCTGAAAAACTATAAGCAACAATTAACAGTACAAACTCTAAAACCAAAAAAATATATATACTCAGTTCTGAATATTTCCAGATAGATTGAAAAGCAGTCTCAGAGAACACAGGTTCCAGCAATGAAATGCAGGCTACTAACAGGTCTAATTTTATGCAAGTGATACTTGAGTTAGATAACACACAAGCTGTAAAAAACAGTTATACCAACTGAAGACACAGGAGAAAATAGGGGGAGGTGGGGAAAACACTTTCAGCAGAGATCTGAAAAACTACAAGCAACAATTAACAGTGCAAACTCTAAAACCAAAAAAATATATACTCAGCTCTGTATATTTCCAGATAGATTGAAAAGCAGTCTCTCAGAACACAGGTCCCAGCAATGAAATGCTGGCTGTTACTAAAAGGTCTAATTTTTTGCAAATGATCCTTTTGTTAGATAACACACAAGGTGTAAAAACTGTTATATCAACTGAAGACACAGCAGAAAATAGGGGGAGCAGGGGAAAACAGTTTCAGCAGAGATTTGAAAAACTATAAGCAACAATTAACAGTACAAATTCTAAGACTGAAAAAAATATACTCAGCTCTGTATATTTCCAGGTAGATCGAAAAGCAGTCTCTCAGAACACAGGTTCCAGCAATGAAATGTAGGCTGTTACTAACAGGTTTAATTTTATGCAAGTGGTCCTTTAGTTAGATAACACACAAGCTGTAAAAAACAGTTATACCAACTGAAGACACAGCAGAAAATAGGGGGAGGTGGGGAAAACACTTTCAGCAGAGATCTGAAAAACTATATGCAACATTTAACAGTACAAACTCTAAAACCAAAAAATATATACTCAGTTCTGAATATTTCCAGATAGATTGAAAAGCAGACTCTCAGAACACAGGTTCCAGCAATGAAATGCAGGCTGTTACTAACAGGTCTAATTTTATGCAAGTGATCCTTGAGTTAGATAACACACAAGCTATAAAAACAGTTATACCAACTGAAGACACAGGAGAAAATAGAGGTAGGAGGGGAAAACACTTTCAGTAGAGATCTGAAAAACTATAAGCAACAATTAACAGTACAAACTCTAAAACAAAAAAAAATACTTAGGTCTGTATATTTCCGGATAGATTGCAAAGCAGTCTCGTAGAACACAGGTTCCAGTAATGAAATGCAGGCTGTTACTAACAGGTCTAATTTTATGCACGTGATGCTTGAGTTGTAAAAACAGTTATACCAACTGAAGACAGATCAGAAAATAGGGGGAGATGGGGAAAACACTTTCAGCAGAGATCTGAAAAACTATAAGCAACAATTAACAGTACAAACTCCAAAACTAAAAAAATATATACTCAGCTGTGTACATTTACAGATATATTGAAAAGCAGTCTCTCAGAACATAGGTTCCAGCAATGAAATGTAGGCTGTTACTAACAGGTTTAATTTTATGCAAGTGGTCCTTTAGTTAGATAGCACGCAAGCTGTGAAAAACAGTTATAGCAACAGAAGACAGATCAGAAAATAGAGGGAGGTGGGGAAAACACTTTAAGCAGAGATCTGAAAAACTATAAGCAACAATTAACAGTACAAACTCTAAAACCAATAAAATATATATACTCAGCTCTGTATATTTCCAGGTAGATCGAAAAGCAGTCTCTCAGAACACAGGTTCCAGCAATGAAATGCAGGCTAGTAACAGGTCTAATTTTATGCAAGTGATACCTGAGTTAGATAACACACAAGCTGTAAAAAACAGTTATATCAACTGAAGACACAGCAGAAAATAGGGGGAGGTGGGGAAAACACTTTCAGCAGAGATCTGAAAATGGATAAGCAAGAATTAAGAGTATAAACTCTAAAACCAAAAAAAATATACTGAGCTCTGTATATTTCCAGATAGTTTGAAAAGCAGTCTCTCAGAACACAAGTCCCAGCAATGAAATTCGGGCTGTTACTAACAGGTCTAATTTTATGCATGTGATCCGTAAAAAAAAAAAAAAAAAAGATCCGCAGTGGTGGTGCTGCGGTAGCATTGTTGCCTCACAGTGAGACGCTGTCTTGTTCGATTCTCAACTAGAGCATTTTCTGCGTGGATACATACGTGAATGGGCATACCTTGGTTGAATGTTATGCGTCACGGCTGGCAACTCGGTACGTAAAAATCAGCTGCCGATCATTAGTGGATCAGAGTTGCGCTGTGGTGACCCCTAACCAGGAAAAGCCAAAAGACACAACAACAAGCTATAAAAAAGAGTTATACCAACCAAAGACACCACAGAAAATAAGGGGAGGTGGGGAAAACACTTTCAGCAGAGCTCTGAAAAACTATAAGCAACAATTAAGAGTAGAAGCTCTAAAACCAAAAAAATATGCTCAGCTCTGTATATTTCCAGATACATTGAAAAGCAGTCTCTCAGAACACAGGTTCCAGCAATGAAATGCAGGCTGTTACTAACAGGTCTAATTTTATGCAAGTGATCCTTGAGTTAGATAACACACAAGCTGTAAAATACAATTATACCAACTGAAGCCACAGGAGAAAATAGGGGAAGTGGGGAAAACACTTTCAGCAGAGATCTGAAAAAATATAAGCAACAATTAACAGTGCAAACTCTAAAACCAAAGAAAAATATACTCCGCTCTGTATATTTCCAGATAGATTGAAAAGCAGTCTCTCAGAAATCAGGTTCCAGCAATGAAATGCCGGTTGTTTCTAAAAGGTCTAATTTTTTGCAAATGATGCTTGAGTTGGATAGCACACAAGCTGTAAAAAATGGCTATATCAACTGAAGACACAGCAGAAAATAGGGGGAGGTGGGGAAAACAGTTTCAGCAGAGTTATGAAAAACTATAAGCAACAATTAACAGTACAAATTCTAAGACTGAAAAAATATACTCAGCTCTGTATATTTCCAGATAAATTGAAAATAAGTCTCTCAGAACACAGGTTCTGGCAATGAAATGCAGGCTGTTACTAACAAGTCTAATTTTATGCAAGTGATCCTTGAGTTAGATAACACACAAGCTGTAAAAAACAGTTATACCAACTGAAGACACAGCAGAAAATAGGGGGAGGTGGGGAAAACACTTTCAGCAGAGATCTGAAAAACTATATAGCCAAAAAAATATACTCAGCTCTGTATATTTCCAGATAGATTGAAAAGCAGTCTCCCCAAAAACAGGTTCCAGCAATGAAATGCAGGCTGTTACTAACAGGTCTAATTTTATGCCCGTGATACTTGAGTTAGATAACACACAAGCTGTAAAAAGCTGTTATAGCAACTGAAGACACAGCAGAAAATAGGGTGAGGTGGGGAAAACACTTTCAGCAGAGATTTGAAAAACTATAAGCAACAATTAACAGTACAAACTATAAAACCATAAAATATACTCAGGTCTGTATATTTCCAGAAAGATTGAAAAGCAGTCTCTCAGAACACAGGTTCCAGCAATGAAATGCAGGCTACTAACACGTCTAATTTTATGCAAGTGATACTTGAGTTAGATAACACACAAGCTGTAAAAAACAGTTATATCAACTGAAGACACAGCAGAAAATAGGGGGAGGTGAGGAAAGCACTTTCAGCAGAGCTCTGAAAAACTATAAGCAACAATTAACAGTACAAACTCTAAAATAAAAAAATATATACTCAGCTCTGCATATTTCCAGATAGATTGAAAAGCAGTCTCTCAGAACACATGTTCCAGCAAGGAAGTGCCGGCTGTTACTAACAGGTCTAATTTTATGCAAGTGATCCTTAAGTTAGATAACACACAAGCTGTAAAAATCAGTCATACCAACTGAAGACACAGTAGAAAATAGGGGGGGCGGTGGTTAAAACACTTTCAGCAGAGATCTGAAAAACTATAAGCAACAATTAACAGTACAAACTCTAAAACCAAAAAAATATGCTCAGCTCTGTATATTTCCAGATAGATTGAAAAACAGTCTCTCAGAACACAGGTTCCAGCAATGAAATGCAGACTGTTACTAACAGGTCTAATTTTATGCAAGTCATCATTCAGTTAGATAACACACAAGTTGTAAAAAACGTCTATACCAACTGAAGACACAACAGAAAATAGGGGGAGGTGGGGAAATCACTTTCAGCAGAGATCTGAAGAACTATAAGCAACAATTAACAGTACAAACTCTAAAACCAAAAAATATATATACTCAGCTCTGCATATTTCCAGGTAGATTGAAAAGCAGTTTCCGAGAACACAGGTTCCAGAAATGAAATGCAGGCTGTTCCTAACAGGTCTAATTTATGCAGGTGATCCATGAATTAGATAACACACAAGCTGTAAAAAACAGTTATACCAACTGAAGACACAGCATAAAATAGGGGGAGGTGGGGAAAACACTTTCAGCAGAGTTCTGAAAAACTATACGCAACAATTAACAGTACAAACTCCAAAACCAAAAAAATATATACTCAGCTCTGTATATTTCCAGATAGTTTGAAAAGCAGTCTCTCAGAACACAGGTTCCAGCAAGGAAATGCAGGCTGTTTCTAACAGGTCTAATTTTAGGCAAGTGATCATTGAGTTAGATAATACCCAAGCTGTAAAAATCAGTTATACCAACTGAAGACACAGCAGAAAATAGGGGGAGGTGGATAAATACTTTCAGCAGAGATCTGAAAAAGTATAAGCAACAATTAACAGTGCAAACTCTAAAACCCCAAAAAGTATACTCCGCTCTGTATATTTCCTTATAGATTGGAAGGCAGCCTCTCAGAACACAGGTTCCAGCGATGAAATGCAGGCTGTTACTAACAGTTCTAATTTTATGTAAGTGATCCTTGAGTTAGATAACACACAAGCTGTAAAAACCAGTTATACATCAGAAGACACAGCAGAAAATAGGGGGAGGTGGGGAAAACACTTTCAGCAGAAATCTGAAAAACTATAAGCAACAATTAGCAGTACGAACTCTAAAACCAAAAAAATATATACTCAGCTCTGTATATTTCCAGATAGATTTGAAAGCAATCTCTCAGAACATAGGTTCCAGCAATGAAATGCTGACTGTTACTAACAGGTCTAATTTTATGCAAGTGATCCTTGAGTTAGATAACACACAAGCTGTAATAACCATCTATACCAACTGAAGACACAACAGAAAATAGGGGGAGGTGGGGAAAACACTTTTAACAGAGATCTGAAAAACTATAAGCAACAATTAACAGTACAAACTCTAAAACCAAAAAAATATATACTCAGCTCTATATATTTCCAGATAAATTGAAAAGCAGTCCCTGAGAATACAGGTTCCAACAATGAAATGCAGGCTGTTACTAACAGGTTTAATTTTATGCTTGTGATCCTTGAAGTAGATAACACACAAGCTGTAAAAAACAGTTATACCACCATATATTCAACATTAACAGAACATTGATGATCCAGAGGAAACCAGAATGTAAGAAAATAGCATGGTTGTTGTTGGGTCTTTATGCAGAGAAAGCATTTGACAGAGTAAGCTGGGAGTTTATGAGCAGGACATAGTAAGCATTTGCATTTCCTGAAAAAATATATAAGGTTGGTTAGGAGGACATATGAGGGTTTGGAGGCAAAAATTAAAGTGGGTGTTGTCCTTTCTGATAATTTTGGTTTGGGCAGAGGAACCAGCCATGGTTGTCCACTTTCCCCTTTGTTATTTGCAATATATTTAGAACTATTGCAAATAAAATAAGGGACTCTGAAATTCAAGGATATAATTGGTATGGTAGTCAAGAAAAGCTGGCTCTTTTTGCAGATGGTATTATTTTATACCTGACAAAGCCAGAAAGAGACATTGCAGTGTTGTGAGATGTTTTTAGACAGTTTCATATATTTTTGGGATACAAAATTAATGAAGCTAGAACAAAGGCAATAGTAGTAATTTATGTACCCACGTACAAATTGGTTCAGCAATATCCTTATTTATGGGGACATGAAAAAATGAAGCATTTATGAGTATGGATTAAAAATGTTTCTGGTATGGTAGCTAAGGATACGTGGGAAAAGACTAAACAAAAGATAATACAAAAACTGAGAAAATGCAAGCTTTATTATATGGATATGAATAGTAAGATACAAGCAGTCAAAATGTTTTAGTCCCTTTAGTCTTATACATAAGTCAGGCATATTTTTATCAACCAGAGGAGAAGTTGTGGGTAGCAATTAGTAAAGAGCTGAAGGACTTTATCTGGGAGGGGAAGACGACAAGGGCAAGTGGGATAAGATGTGGTATTTACTTCACAAAAGTTAAGGCCAATGTCAGTGGTCTCTGGCTGACTAAATTTGCAGGTGATTGTAAGTTAGGAGCTGTCATTGAATCTCACACTGACACAAATGTTCTCCAGGAGGGGCTGACAGAAACAAACAACTGGTGTCAGAGCCATGGACTAAAACTAAATGCCAAGAAATGCATAATAGTATCCTTTGGGAAGTCATCCATCCCCTGGTAAATATCATATTGACAACACACCCCTTAGAGTTGACCTAGAAGTCAGGGATTTAGGGACACACATAGACAGTAATCTAGCCTTTGATCATTATGTGTCTACAGTGGTGAGGAAATCATTCTATGTTGCACAACTTATCAACAAAGGTATGGCATCTAAGTCCAAGGAAGTCATCGTTCCACTGTATTCGGCATGCATCAGACCTATCATTGAGTACAATGCCCCCTTTGGTATGTACCTAACCTGGCATATCCAACAATTGGAATGTACACAGAGGCTCCTCACTAAACGAATACAGGACGTAAGTGATACGTTCTATGCAGACCACCTCAAGGCTTTGTCCCTGTATTCTGTCTCCTACAGGCTTTTGAGGGGAGATCTATGCCTGGATTACAGGGTATTGTCAGACTCCACTCTGAAGAACCTCCTGCATATCCACAAAAGAAACAGCACGAGAATTACCTGTTCTAAAGACTTAAACCTTGCCTGTGATATAAATAGGAACTGCTGGAGAGATAGGTATGTATCCCAGAGACTACCCCGTCTATGGAAAAGGCTCCCCATCCATGTGAAGCAGAGTTCCTCCCTAACCCAATTCAACTGCAACTTGGACAATTGGATGGGAAACCAGAAATTCATCCCTGGTTTGGCACCTCTGTCTCTAATGGACATAGGTAACCTGTAAATGGTTCATCTCCCAGGCCCATGCTTACACTTATCAAGGGTATCAAAACTTGTCAGAGATTTGAGATGCATGGCTAGGCTTGAAAAGGCCCTTGTGGTCTTTAGCCTAGTAAACACATATGAACCTATGAACTTATAAGCTGATTCTTCCAGTAGAACAGGGCGGACTGGGATTATGCAATTTGTAGGGGTATTTCAGAGCTACACAGTTAAGACTCCTATACATAGCACAAACAGAAAACTATAATTCAAAGTGGAAAGGGATGATGTTGAAACAAAGATGCCAATAATTTATTTGGACTGCAGGTTAGAGATTGTCTTCCCTATCAAGGATTGATATCATAGTATACGCAAAGAGAAAGAAATAGGGGCATGCAAAATGAAAGACCAGCACTGGCAGAGTTTTTAGTAGAATCTATAACAGAAGCTGTCATTAAAAAAGGAATAATTAGTAGAGCATATAAAATACTGCGTGACAACTATGAGAATCAATCAGAGGAGATTAGGAATGACTGGGAAGAGTGATTGGATAAGCAATTCACAACAAAACAATGGGAGGATATATGTATGTCTCCGAAATATGAAACAAAAATCTAGAAGATTTAGGATTTTTGCTTGAAAATGTTTACATAGATATTTTATATTCCAAGTAGACTCCAGAGAATTTTTCCTCAGGTAGATAGCAAATGGAGGTGTGATGTGAAAGAAAGAGGTAATTGGGAGCATATTTTCTGGGAGTGCGGTGAGTTGGCAGACTTTAAGGATTCCCTGTGGCATGCACTGTTGGAGATGTTGGGTGGGCAAATTGTTGTGATGAGGGAGATGATTTTTCTGAGCTATGATACAGAATTGGAATTGCCTAGACATAGTAAAGCCTTGCTGTCTCTAATAACGGTGGCTGCCAAAAAGGCAATTACTAGAAAATGGAAATGAAAATCTAAACCATCTATATTAGAAGTAGTGAATATAGTTACAGAGACAAAACAACTGGAACTTGAGGTCTTTAGAAAAAGGTAGCAGCAAACTGCATAGGAAAAAATGGGAATTGTGGGAACAATACATACAGGGGAGGAATGAGGTTTAAACGAAGGCAGGACTTAAATGAGCTATGTAATGTTTGAAAACGGTTGTGTAGATTATAAGTGGTGTATAATGCTTGCAAATGGGAGTCTGTCAGTATGGTTTGTGATGTAAAATTCTTGCAACTAGGATTATGTTGGCATGTTTTTTATTTTTTTTTATTTATATAAATGTATGATTGCTTATGTTGTAAGTGATGGTTTAATAAAGATGTTTCTTCTTAAAAAGGGGGGGGCAGGAATTGAATAATTTATATATTGTTGCTTAGGTTATATGATATATATATAGCAAGATATGTGAAGCATAATGTTTGTTAATTTTTAACCTGTTAATACAGTTTGATTACTTTTGTTTAAATGTAAATGTGCCTATGTCACAGCTGATAATTCAATAAAGGGGTTTAAACAAAAAGATCATTGTGGTGAATCTCTTCTGGACCAAGCAACTGTGGTTCTTCTTTCTTTTGGAAGTGGCCAGGGGCAATTACCAGAAGCTTCCTCACAGACTGGATCTACTCACACAAGAATAGGAGCATTTGACACACCCTGACACCAATCACCTTCAAATGGCACCTGTTTACTGAGGAAGTGCATGAGGTACTAATGGAGGTAAGAAAACGTTCTACTAGAAAATCAAATATTAGCGAATGGACAAAGTTTTCTTGTTGGTGCTAACAACATAACCACCACCCATTCAGGGCTATTTGTTCTCTGGTTCTACATTATTTGCACGAGTTACTATCCTATGACCTTTCTTATTCCTTATCAAGGTTAATTTATTGGCCATTACAGCATGTCTGCCAATAGTTCCTCCTCTTGCAATGCATTCTCATGTCAAAATATTTTTGAAAGGGTTTTATGTAGGAGGTCTCCAAGAAAACTGGTGGTCCCTTCTTGGGATATTAATTTTGTGTTAGAGAAGCTAACATTTGCTCCATTTGAACTAATTACTCTGGCTGACTTGAAGTATTTAACATGGAAAACAGTTCTTCTGACCTTTGCAAAAAAGGTATCTGAGATTCAAGCTCTTATTATGAGTCAACTCTATCTCATTTTCCATAGGGACAGATTTCTTTCAGAACTAATCCTTCTTTTTATCCAAGTTCACTTTAAGCCAAACTATCTCCCCATTTTCTTTTCTTAACCTAAATTGATGGAAAAATTATACTCCATATCTTTGATGGCCACAAACAACTTAGGTACTATCTTGACAGAACTAAATCTTTCAGATTTTCAGATCAATTGTTCATTTCTTGTGAAGGTATGAAGAAAAGACCACCTGGTCAAAACAGACTATTTCCAAATTTTTTTAAGGCTATTACCTTTTGTTATACTCACCATAATGAAACTATTCTAGGCAGGATCAAGGCCCACTCTGCCAGGATCTTGGCAACATGTATGGCATTTTGGAAAGGGTTGGATTCTAGAAGTATTCTAGAAGCTGCTACTTGGTCCTCTGTACATACTTTTACAAAATTCTATAAACGTGATTCCTTCACTAGGTCTACAAAAAAAAACTTTGCTAGGACCATTCTCCAGGGGATCAAGGCATATCCCTCAACCTTTTAGTGCAATAAATCTGGACAAAGCCTGATAAAATGGAGGGACAAAGGCCCAAAAATACGGACAGATTTTAAATATTGCTCTTATAAGCTTAGAAAGTTGCTAGAATAACAGGGTTTGTGTTAACATATATTTAGACATTTTCTGGGGGATTTGAAGTCTGAAACTCAAATGTATGTCATTATTTAGTGACTTCAATCCTCAGATTGTCCTAGTGATTTGCAAGAAAACCACCAGTTTTATGAGAAAAATAAGAGGCAAAAATCTGGACTTTCTGTGAAAATCTGAACAGTTGAGAGGTTTGGATCCTAGACTCTTCTCTTTCCACCTCTCAAATGTAGTTAGCTAAGGTGATCTACCCTTATAACTAATGCTACTGCAGCAGTGATCAATATGATGAGCATAGTGCAGTTATGTAAGTAAACAGTAAATGTTCAAATAATCACTGCTGTAGTAGCTGCTCCTGCCCTCCATCACCCTTGTTTTTTGGTGTGTTTTTATACTAGGGTGTGGACATTTATATTTTTGTTGTTCCTAGGATTGTCCTTTTAGGGCTTAGCCTCCCTCTCTCTATTGGCAAGAAAGCTCTGAAGGGCTCTGCACCCAAACTTGTCTTTTAGTTAGGTCAGCTTGAGCTGTCTGACAGTTTGGGTGCCTGGAAGGTGCCCTGAAGCTTTGTAAGATGGCTGGTCATTATATCTGTGGCAGGCTATAACCTATATAGCTAATGCTATTGCAGTAGTGATCATTCAAACATCTACTGTTATGGTAAGTTTTACTTAAACAAGTGCACCTTCTCTCCATAGAAAAGGTGGTGTAGGTTTACCTAATTTGAACAGATACTTTAGAGCTATGCAGTTAATGCTCATATACATAACCCAAGCAGAAAGTTATAAATTAAAGTGGAGAGGGATGATAATGAAACAGGGAAAAAGTTTGAGAAATAAGGAGACAGTAGGATTTTGGGATGTAGATCCTTAAGGATAATTGCTTCTCAACTTTTTGGCTAAGATCAAGTGTAAATCATTAAGGTGAATAACAACAATGATGCAGAAAATTATATTTGCAAAATAATTTAAAGTATTCTAAAAAGTAAGTTAACACATGAATTGAGAAAGGAGATTTTGCCATTCAGGATGACTTCAAGTAGGGGTATAGGAGATAGGCAAAAGTGGATGGGAGTTTACTTGGAAAAAATGGAAAAGGTACCAAGGTACTATAGGTGAATAACTAGAGAGGAAAAGGTAACAAAATAGGATAATCCAAACTGAAGTATGAATTATAGGTTAAAGACTGCCTTTCCTACCAGGGATTAATATCAGAGTACATGCAAAGAGAGAGTTAGGAGAGTGCTAAGTGAAAGATAAGCTCTGTTAGAGTTTTTATTTCAGTCTAGAATACAGATTGATTTTTAAAAAAGATAATTATTATGGCATATAAACTATTGCATGATAACTATACGAGTCAATCAGTGGAGGTTTGAAAAGATTAGGAAGAGAAACTGGAAAAGCAATTTACAGAGGAACAATGACCCCATATGCAAAATGGGAAAAAGGGGTTGAGGATGGATGGATAGATGGAATGGGAGGTCAAGTATAAGACAAATTCTAGAAGGTTTAGGATTTTTGCTTGGAATTGTTTTCATAAGTATTTTTAAGTACACAGCAGAGATGATTTTTTGTTAGGTAGACAGCAAATGCTGGATGTGTGATGGAAAACAGTGAGGTAACTGGGGGAATGTTTTTTTTTTTTTTTTTTTTTTTTTTTTGTGGGGACTGTGGAGAGTTGGCAGATTTTGAAGATTCCAGATAGCTGTAACTGGGTAAGTGATTCTTTTGAACTGGTACACAGAATCTGAGTTGCCTATAAAGGGTGGGCCCTTACTATGTTTGGTGTTAATTGTCTGCTAAAAAACAATGGCTAAAAAATGGAAATCAAAATATAAACCCCCTGTAATCGAAGTACCGAATATTATAAAGGAGGTAAAAGAACAAGAAGTGGAAACTTTAGAAAAGAAAAGGAGCAAATTACATGGAGGTAGATGGAATCTGTGGAAACAATGCATGCACAGAAATGTTCAGGAGGAAGATGAGGTTTGAGGAAAGGCAGGAATTGAACAATTTATGTAATGTCGGAGTGAATATTTGTTAAAAACAAAGAAAACATATGCAATGCGTAATGCATGAATATGAAAATGTTAATATACTTTGTTTCTTTTCTAATAATATACGTGTGCCTATGTCTTAAGCTATAACGTTAACAAAGGTGATAAAAAACAAAGAAGACTGAGTCTGAAGTGGCTGAGGCCAACACACAATGCAGAGAGCAGGTGCTATATGGCTATATCCTGAGGGTCCAGTAAGAAACCTTCCTGTAGAGCTCTCTGCTTATGATGCAACCTGTTAAACTCAGTGTTTGAGAGTTTTAGGAAAAGGTAAAGTATTGCAGGAAGTGAGAGCTAATTAAATCATTCATGACTAGTTGTAAACCGTCTGACAGAGTAAGGTGCTTAATACTGATAATCCTCAGCAGCTGTTACCTAATCCTTAAATGTCAACTGATCGTCGAAGACTGAGATTATGCACTTTAAACACAAACTGCAATCTATGGCTTCAATAAACAGTAAATGCATTAAGGAATAGAGCTGTTGATGGCCTAGAATGACATAAAATGATATGTGAACCATCATAGATGAGCTGAGTTTGGACCCATTTGCTGACATCTATGATTAGATATCACCCAAGCAGTCATCTGCTGGATCCAGTTAGTCTACACACTTGTGGGAAAAGGAGGGGTTACAGCTGAGTATCATTGCTGTAGCTATAGTGTTCCAAGCCACGACTGAATCACAAACTGGCAGCATATACATGTTGAAAAGTACAAGGCCTTCTCTGTGAAGCCCCTCAACTAAGAGGGTAGGCAAAGAAAGAATTAATCCCAGAGACTACTGTCTTAGTGTGCCCAGAGACGTAGGAGGCAAATCACTCAGGGACTTACCGGGGATCCCACAGTATGTCTACAGGCACTCCAAGAGTATCAGATGGTCAACTGGGTAAAGTGTGTCAGAGAGATCAGTGTTATACCATTAAGAGATCAATGAACATTCAATTCAAGCACAGTTTCAGTGCTTTGGTGAACATGGTATCCTGACTAATATGGATCTTAGAGTCTGTAAGAGTTTTGAAAGAAAGAAAGAAAGAAAGAAAGAAAGAAAGAAAGAAAGAAAGAAAGAAAGAAAGAAAGAAATAAGCTGCTTATGTCACTTTCTTTACAACCTTCCTAATAAATAATAGAATATAGATAGGGTGCTAACATTCCAGAATGCCCAGATCTAGAGTTGAATTCTTACAGATTAGTGCAAACTAGTCTTCCTTTAAAAAAGAAACAGACAGGCCCTCAGAGCACCTCCACACTGGCTTACTCAAATGTGCTAATCCTATCCCCACCCATTCCCCTATGCTCATCCTTACACATTAGGGTAGTAAAGATCCATTCATTTATAGTACCACAAAAGAAGACAGAAAGGCACACACACACACACACACACACACACACACACACACACACACACACACACACACACACACACACACACACACACATTAAACACATATCTACACTTACACTAAACACATATCTACACTTCTCTAGCCCTTATTCTAACCCTAATTTGTAAACACACACACACTCGCACACATTCTTAACCCAAATGCTGACACTTAATACACATTTCTAAAACCTCAATCCCCTTCCCTTATCCTTACTCTAAGCCTAACCTGCAAACACTTGTGTACACATATATATGCACATTGATCCCCTTCTAATACTTAAACGACCATATCACTGAATTTCATTTTCGCAAGACAAAAATTGTAAAAATGAAATACCCGAATGGCGAATTTTTCCCATGGCAAGTAAACACTTGTAAAACCAACAGGTACCACCAACATGGATCGGAGACCAAACACAGAAATAGCAATTCACAATTTTATTGAATGACCGATAAAACCATACATTAACACCTCCTATTAAGTCCCAAAGTACGTTTTCATTTCAAATCACTTCATCAGATGTGAACTGAATGTTAAACAATTGCATTTATACCTCCACTGCACTAAAAATTTTAATTGGTTAATCAATGAAATTGAAAAGAATCTCTATTAATTAATACAAAAATATATATAAAAACTACAATATGATTAACCACGTTTAAAGCATTTTAAAATGTCTGTAAACACAATTCTCACTTTAACACAATAAATATGCACAATCCTAAAATCATGTGAATAATAATAACAATAAAACCAATACATTTCAATAAAATATATTTTAAAATCCAAAGCTTAAAACTTTACAAGCAAGGCATAGTACAAAGACCCGAACATTGAACTCCCTGTAGTGTCCTTTCAACAGAAGTACATCCATAACCAATATTTTAAACAGAAAAATGTCTATACGCACAACAGTTTCTTTTATTGAAGAGCGACATTTGAAAACAATTATATTTGCTTTAAAAATTGTATTTACTTTAAAAAATATATTTACTTTAAAAACTAATAAGCAGGGGGAAGAAAGCTTGTGTTCAAATGGTTAACAAATGGGCATTTGTTTATATTTATATATTTATTTATATGTATATCTTTCTCAGTGGGATAAATAGGAAGGAGAGAACTTCAAAGCTTAGCTGATCTTAACTTAAGCACAGGGGCTATTGATACGTGGTCATTTAACCCAGGAAAGTTATTAGCTTGAAGAGTAATCTGCCACCATAGCTCCCTGTATTTTATTGTCTCCTCACATAAACCACTCCTTCCATCCATCTTTACACTTTCAATAACAAAAAACTTATACTGGGCATTGTTACATTTCTGTTTATGTTTATATAAAGCATCGGTATCCTTTTTAGTCTGAATCTCATACGAATGCTCAAAAATCCTTTTTCTGAGCTTGCACTCAGTTTTAGCGACATAAAATGCCTGGCATTGCTGGCACATGGCTAAATTAACTAGCCCACTAGAGTCACAATTACTATATTCTTTGCCCATAATCCTTGTATTTCTACTTTCCAAATAGATACTCTCTTTATTTACAATATAACTACACCGGGCAGAATGATCATATTTGAAGGTTCCTTTTCTTTTCCTTATTACCCTATTCTGTGTTATTTCATTTTCTAACAAATGTTTCAGACTATATGAGTTTTTAAAAACCACTTTTAATTTGTCCTTAGATATTTTTCAAGGTCTGTAAATGCAGTGAGCCTTCTTCTTCTTTTGGCTTTTCCCGGTTAGGGGTCGCCACAGCAGATCATCTGTCCGCTCATGATTGGCAGTGGAGTTTTACAGTGTCGAGTTGCCAGCCCGGCACCCAACCTTCCACAGAAGGCACACACTCACACACACTCACACCTAGGGCCAATTTAGAGTGTCCAATCCACCTACTGCATGTCTTTGGGATGTGGGAGGAAACCGGAGCACCCGAAAGAAACCCACGCGACCACAGGGAGGACATGCAGACTCTACACAGAAGGCACCCCAGCCGAGAATTGAACTGGAGAACCTCTTGCTGTGAGGCGGCAACTCTAACCACTGCACTACCGTGCCCGCCCACTAAATGCAGTGAACCTATTCCATTCAATATCCAACATGTTCCTAATCAAGTTGGAACTTCCATTCTATTCTATTACTAAGACATTTCCATAAAAATTCTGATTAGCCTGTTTCACATCACCATCGTTCTGGAGGCTAATACCTAAAATAGGTTTAAATTTATCTACCCTCCTATCACTTACTTCTTTTTCCACCTGGTCAATTAGCCAACCCGGATAGTTTCTACCTTTAAAAAGTTGCCTTAATAAAACCATTTCTTTCAAAAATCTTTCATTGTTCGATGTCATCCTGCTTGATCTAATATATTGCCCCTTAACAATCTTTTTCTTATAATGCATGAGGTGTGCACTATTAAAGTGTAGATATGAATTTGAGAATGTACTTTTTCTGAAAATTTTTGAATTAAATTCATTATTTTCCTTGCATATCTCAACATCTAAGTACTACATTTTTTCTTGACTCACCTTAAGTGTGAAATTCTAAAAACTCCGTAGTACTATTTAAGAAACCTATAAAATCATTAATGACTTCAACAGGCCCAACCCATAAAATACATATGTTGTCTAAAAATCTTTGTATAAAATCCAATTATCACAGTATAAAGAATTTAACACTAACTTCTCCTCCCACCTCGCCAAAACAAGATTGGCGCAAGTGGGGGCACAAGCTGCACCCACGGCCACCCCTTTTATCTGGTGGAACAATTCCCCCTTGAAATAGATATAATTATATTTCAAAACCAATTCTATTAACTGCATGACCACCGTACGTTCATCATGCGTAAGGGAGGCATCCCCATAAATAATTTCTTCCAACAAAGGAAGACTCTCCTGATGAGGATTACTAGAAAATAGGTCCACTATGTCTATAGTAAGGAAGGAGATGTTATCACTAAAGAGACCTTTATTTAAGCATCTTAAAAAATCCCATGAATCCCTCAAAATGTTGTTCCATTTTAGCCACAGTGTTTTCTGTTTGCTGTCCACGTATTTAGCTAAAGGCAGAGTCTTCGAACCATCTGCCAAAACTATAGGTCTAAGTGGCGGGTTGCTCCCATTTTTATGTATTTTGGGGATACCAAACATTGTGGGGATTCTTGGTTTCTCTACTTTTAAAAAATGTAAAGTTTTTTTGATCAATTACACCTTCTAATAGTAGGTCATCCAATGCCATGTCTATCATCCTGTAAGCAATATTAATTTCATTCCTTGACACAACAGAATATCTAGTAGAATCTCTTAAAATATTATTCTTCTTACCTTCATATGTTAAACAATCCATCAACACAATTCCACCCCATTTATCGGGTTTCATTATCCTTAAATTATTGTCTTGTCTGAGATCATTTAAAATACTTCTCTATTCCCCTATAAATTTGTCTTGTATTTCACCTTGTCGAGGTTTTTCCTCATTTCACTTTCCACAGTGTTCTCAAAATGTTTAATTTGGGGGTGTAAAGGCGGGTTAAAAATACTTTTTTTCTTTAACTCACCTGAATCCAAAGCATTATCACTGGTAAAGAAAAGTTAAACTTTCTAGTAAACATTTTGACATCTAAAAGGGTCTTTGTTAGGTCACCTTTCCTAAAAGGTATATATTTCAATCCCTTGGAAAGAAGGTTAAAATGTTCGTTCTCTAAAACAACATGACTAAAATTATAAATACTAAAATCTCCTTTAACAAATTTGTATGGGTTGTTTGAATCCTGTTTAATAGTGTCATCATCCGAGTTGGGGTGGGTGATAACTTCACTAGCTAATATCTCCCCCTCCCCCTTCCTCTTCCCCTCCAAAAATTTTGGGGTTGCTGAAAATATTGGTCATTCCTATTTTTTAATCTTTCAGATCTTCACGGGGGGGGGGGCGCTGTTCAGAAAACTCATCTAAATCACCCACTTGCTGCCCAGTACTGGGCGTCTCATTAAATTCTACCTCTCTATAATTTTTCTTTTCCTAAAACCTCACCCTATTTTTGGGTTCAGGATAACTTGTATTATTTGTATAATCTTTAATATCCCTCTCCAACTTAAATTTTCTTTTAATTAGCTCATTGCAATGAACTTCTATGTCCTTCCTGATATTGTCATAGTTTACCTTTTCTGCTGGAATTGCATAAATAAGATCATTAATAATACTATCATTAAGAACTTCTATCTCTTTCCCCAAATCTTTCTTTTTTCTTTCATTTTCATCAGTTATGCTTTTTAAAATATCCAGTCCGCATCTGTTAAAAATATCAATCAATTCTTTATGAAAAACACTTCCAGGTATAACATTGTTGGGGTATTTGCATACCCTAAGCCCTTTTGGGACAATACCTTTTAAAATACATTCCCTCAAATAAGAGTTTTCAATGTCTAGACTTTTAAATTTATCCACCAGTCTGTATAATTTATTCAAATTATTTTGATAAGTGTCCAAGACTGGCACAGGTTTAACAGTTTTCTCTCTGAAGTCACTAGAAAAACTAACCTGTAGCCAGTCTTTGAAGTCTGTTTTATTCCATTTTGTAGAACTTGGAGACTTCCGTTTTTCTTGTCCAGCTGGAAGCGAAGCAGCTCCTTTCTCATTAAGCCCCACGTCTCCTTCCAAGACCCTCAAGACCCTTGGAGTCTGAAAAAAATCTGTTTCACCATTAAGATTGCCAGTACTTGTCCCCAAGATACCATCACTGCAGTTGTTACCAGTTCCGTATTCATGTTGTCTTGTTTCCTCCAACTACCGGCGTTTCTTGGCTATGTCCCCCTTGCATTCTTGTAGCAATCTCTATCATTGATTGGCTTAGGGTGGTTAACACGTCAATCAGCTGTGATAATTGGCCAATTAGTTTCCTAGCTTGGCCAAGCTCCTCATTCTTGCCTCTTTCTTCCACATCCACATTCGTTTCCACCTCCTTAGTGAAAAAAATCCTACTAACACCAAATAAATTCACCAGGGCACCACAAATCACTAGTAAAACCACCAGGTACCACCAATATGGATTGGAGACCAAACGCAGAAGTAACAATTCACAATTTTATTGAATGACCGATAAAACCATACTTTTTAATGCAGTGGAGGTATAAATGCAATTGTTTAGCATTCAGTTTGCATCTGATGAAGTGATTTGAAATGAAAACGCACTTTGGGACTTAATAGGAGGCGTTACTGTATGGTTTTATCTGTCATTCAAGTGTTCAAGTGTTTAAGTGATTTGTTGGCATTATATACAAACATACCACACTGGGCAGGCTTGGATGCCGTAGAATACTGGTTGAATAGGTCAGATCTTTACCTCCCCAGGTATGAATACTTTAATTATCGGGCTTGCTGAACACATACTAACTAAGAATGTCTTTTTTTACCATGACCAATGTTTTTGGCAAACTAAGGGGACTGCCATGGGGGCCTCTTTTGCCCCCATTTCCACGGATTTATTCATGGCTTATGTCGAGGAGCTCATTATTTTTGATAGTTCCCACAGCATTTACTTAAATGAAATTGACATTTGGAGGAGGTTCTTGGATGATTGCTGGATGGTATTGAGATGGGATGAGAGTTATCTGAAGGAATTTGTAGGTTATCTTAACGAAAACAAATGGGGTATTCAATTCACTGTTAGTTATCATTCCTGTAGGATCCTTTTTTGGATATATTGATTACTAGGAATGCAGATCATACCTTAGAAACACAGGTATATAGGAAATACCCCCAATACAATTCCCTTCTCCATGCCTCCAGCTTTCATCCACCTCACATCTGCAGAAACATACCCAAGTCCCAATTTCTTAGAATGAAATGTACTTGCTCCAAGCCTGATAGTTATGTACAGTATAGGGATGATCTTATTGATAGATTTAGGAACAGAAGTTACCAAATGGGTTACGTCTTGAGTGCTAGTAATACGGTCTCTTCACTTGATCGGATACATTACAATATAAAGAACAAGGGACCAACCAACTATCTATCATCCATCTTGTTACAACTTATGGTAGGAACACTGAGACTTTATTTAATATTTTTCAGAGACATTGGAACATATTAAGAGCAGATGATTATTTTTCCACCATTTTGGGAGAAAGGTGTTTGTTCTTATTTCGCAGGGGGAGAAACATAGGGTCCCAGTTGAGCCATTATAAATACATCAACCAATCTACAGGGGTTTCTGGACAACTGGCTATGGTTGGGGACTTACTTACAGGTTGTGTACCTTGTGGCCACGGTACCCATTGTAAGGCTATGACCAAAACTAAGGAGTTTTCCAGTAGTAATACAGGCAATGTTTTCCAGATTCAGTTCTTTGCGAATTATGGGACAGATTGGCTTATCTATTTAGCTACCTGTAGTTGCCATGCCTTTTATATTAGATAGACATCTAGACCCCTTAGGATCCATATTTCAGAACACTTTAGTGGGATAAGAAATAAAAAACCCAGTAATGCACTATACAAACACACAATTAAACATCCTAATGCTACATTCAGATTTACAGTTATTGACAAAATCATGGGAAAGAGAGCTAATAAAGCAGGATGGCATAGCCTTTTGGATTCAAAAGAAAAGAAATGAATAATTAAGTTAGAGGCATTATTTGCACCTGGTTTGAATGAACATTTGTAAGGAACCAATCATACCTCAGCATCAATTTGTATGTTCATTATAAAAGGGACTACAGTTCTCATTTTATTTTAAACACTGATGAAGGCTGATATTAAATTGAGCCGAAACCGTTCTGTTTATTATGCTTTAAGACAAGCTAATAAATTTACACAGCTTTCCATGATCTGCTGGCTTTGTTTTATTTTTTGCATTTTGTTTTGAGCTGTGCAGTTGCAGTACGGGCAGGATATCATTGTAGTTTGTATTTCGCAAGTAAACACTTGCCCAGCATGCCCTTTTCTACACTGTAGTACTATCCCAAAGTTAGTATATATAGTTGGGGAGTGTAGGGTGTGAAGCCCCCCACATTGGGGGTGTGTGGGGTATAGCCCCCCACCTAGGTGGGTTATATTTACACCTGTGTGTGTTTTGTTGAAGTCTGGGCAAGTGTTTACTTGCCCTGGGAAAACTCATCGTTGGGTATTTTGTTTTCACGATTTTCGTCGCAAAAATGAAATTCAATGATATGGCCATTCGAGTATGTATTAGAAGTAGATCCATGCACACACATACACACACACACACACACACACACACACACACACACACACACACACACACACACACACACACACACACACACACACACAAACTAAACACATATCTATACTTCTCTAGTCCTTATTCTAACCATAATGTGCAAACACACACATACTCACACACATATTTAACCCAAGTGCTGACACTTAGTGCACATTTCTAAAACCTCAATCCCCTTCCCTTATCCTTACTCTAACCCTAACCCGCAAACACTCGTGTACATATATATGGCAAATTTTTCCCAGGTCAAGTAAACACTTGCCCAGCATGCCCTTTTCTACACTGTAGTATGAGCTGGTATATATAGTTGTGGGGGTGTGGGGATGGGAGTGTGTAGGTTATAGTGCCCCACCTAGGTGAGTTATATTTACTCTGGTGTGTTTTGTTGAAGTTTGGGCAAGTGTTTACTTGCCTTGGGAAAAATTTGCTGTTCAGGTATTTCGTTTTCGTGATTTTCTTCTTGCAAAAATGAAATTTGATGATATAGCCAATTGAGTATTAGAAGTAGATCCATACGTGCGTATACACACACACACACACACACACACACACACACACACACACACACACACACACACACACACACACACACACACACACACACACACACACACACACACACACACACACACACACACACACACACACACACACACACACTCAATCCCAGTGCAGAAACTTTTGTTACAAATAAAAGTTTTTGTCATTAGTAACCAATCCCACTTACCTTACATTCAACAATCTGCAGTTCAACAAATGCTTCCTGTGATAATCTGACTAATTTGATGAACTTTGTCTGCAAAAATACATTAACAAAAGGTAAGTTTGAAGAAATGCAACAAATGCACACACACACACACACACACACACACACACACACACGCACACACACAATAAAAATATATGCATACACACATGCATACATATATATCTATTGCAATAGTTCATTTTATGGAATCATGCAATGTTGTTGAAGTGAACTGGTGTGGGATTTCTCATGAAGTGTGCACCATCAGATACTGGAAACGTCATTGTTGGATTCACTAACTTTCTCATTAGTGTATGAGGTATGCTTACATGCACATAAGAGAGTTGGTGACTAATAGTGAAACTTGTGGGTGTCCCGAAAGTCTCAGCATTAGGGGTAGGCGGGTGCACACAAGTGTTTGCAGCTAAGGGTTAGAGAAGGAGATAAGTGAGGGGATAGATTCAATGTTTTGCATGTATAGTTATGTGATATTTGTATGTGTGTGTGTGTGTGTGTGTGTGTGTGTGTGTGTGTGTGTGTGTGTGTGTGTGTGTGTGTGTGTATGACTATCTTGTGCAGTAGTACTGTTAGGGAAAGAGTTTTTTGTAAGGTTCTGGGTAGGGCTGGGTTTAGGTTCAGTTGCAGGGTTAGGATTAAGAAACATGAGTAAGGTGGAGAGGAAAGCTTTTGCATGCAAAAGCATGCTGTTCATGGATGCCTAGAAATCTGCAAGTGGAGCTTAATGAGATCCAAATCATGCTAAAAAAGATTAGCTATCAGTTCATAGCATACTACAGAATTCTCTCCATGTCTCCAAAAATCACATAAATGTTCGTAAATTCTATGGATGAACTCCCCATAAGGAGGAACAGTGTTATCTTAGGTGATTTAACTACTCAATGACTAATTGATGGACCTATACCACCAAATTAGGATATGCTCATAAATTCTTAAACTTTATAAACAAAAACTCTCTGGAACAGATTATTAAGGAACAAGCTGGAAAACAGAATGTACTTGATCTGGACTTAATAAACTTAGCATCTGCATGTATCATCCCCAAGGTATCCTCCTCAATGGTCAAATCAGACCACAAACTACAAATCTTCTCCATTAGAATCCCCAGATCACCATAAACAAATATCACAGTATTCAACAACATCAGATTTACAAATCTTCAACAATTCTTTGCTGAAATCTCTAAATTTAAATATAAAAGTATTTCTCAAAGTATTGAGACAGCAAAACAATATTCAGAAAAATTCTTCTCACACTCCAGACAAATGTAGAAATTTAGCAGCTCCAACTAGATCCAAGCAAATGGGGAGGTCTAAAAGCAAACCAGTGTGGTGGTCCTCAAGCATAAATGAACTGTGTAATAATAGGAAGAAACCGTTAAACCTATATAGCAGAACAAATGACCCCCAAGTTAAGGAAAACATCCATCGGCTAGATAAGAAAATAAAACAAAATCACAAAGAAAAACAAAGGCATCCCATGAACTCAGACTAACTATAGAAGCCAACGACAACTATAAACCCTTCCTTAGTTATGTCAGCAAAATAAGAAACAATACCTAACACATCTTCAAGCTTATACATAATGGTACTAACCACTGTCTGATCCACTAGATATTACTGGCATACTAGCTAATAAATTTAGTGCTAACCTCACCCAAGAGACATCTGTTCCAGACACAGCAATCCCTGATAGAAACATTTCACCAACCATCACCAAAGAGCTCTTAAAGAATGTACACTGCAAAACAAAGAATACCTCATCCATGGGGCCTGATGTGGATATCTTCAACCACTTCAGCCTGAGCCCCCTAACTGGTTTTATCTCATAGGAGTGGTGCTATCACAGATTCTGGGAATTATAGACCCATCAGTCTAACAAGTCTTATGGAATGTATTATAACTGACTTAATTAGCTATGATATCAAAAATTTTATCAGACTTACCCCAGTAAGGTATATCCTACCTAATGAATCTGGTAATTTTTTTTTTAAACAGCTTTGTCAAATTATTACTTAAGACATAGGCAAACATACATTAACTGAAAAGAAAACAAACCATATTAACATTTTTTTCATTTACATACATTATACATCAATTATTTTTACTTTCTTTCTTTGCAACTATCTTCAGTCCAACATTACAGAAATTGCTGATTTCCTGCCTTACCTTAAACCTCACTCCTCCTCATGAACACTATTCTGCATGGGTCTACTTTAGAATATCGAAAACCCACTTACTCAAAATACAAATTGAGATGACAACAGCAAAATGGCACTTCATCGACTCCACACATCATCGACAGGTTACAGAGGAAAAGAAGGCAGTTGGCCAACAGCCATAAGTTTGTTGCTTTGTCCACTATGGCGCAATCTTGGAGTTGGTATATTTAGTTAGGGGGTTGTGGGGGTACAGCCCCCCACATTGGGGGATGTGGGGGTGAAGCCCCCCACTTGTGTGGGTTTGTAGTGTTCTGCTGTGGTTTGTTTTTAATTTAAGGTCGACTGCTTCTTTCCCTGGGTAACCTGTCGATGATGTGTGGAGTCGATGAAGTGCCATTTCGCTGTTGTCGTCTCGATGGTGTGTGTTTCAAGTAAGTGGGTTTTCGATACTTTGATGTAAGCACATACTACATATATTTTCCCATAATTTACATTTATTTTTATGTAATTTTCTCCTTCCCTTTTCTAAATATCCTTCTTCCAGTTCTTTTATCTCTTTTGTAATACTCAATATTTCTGATACAGTTTAGACTTTGATTTCCATTTTGTAATAATTGCTTTTTTGGCAGCCGACATAATTAAACTTAATAATAGAAACTTAGTATTTCTTGACAATTCAGATCTTGTGCTCCAGCTCAAAACAATCATTTCCTTAGTTATACATATTTTTTCACCAATATTTCTGACAGAGTACTCTGTAAGGAATTTTTAAAAATGTACCAACTCATTACACTCCCAAAATACATGTTCTCAGTTACCTCTTTCTCCTCCATCACACCTCCAACATTTGTCGTTTATCTGAGAAAAAAATGTTTGAAGTCTGCTGGTGGTATAAAAATTTCTAAGCGAACATTTCCAGAAAAAGATCTTAAACCATCTGGACTTTGTTGCATACTTGGGTGCCATACATATGCCTTCCAATGTTCTCTTGTAAACTGCTTTTCCACTATCTCTTCCTAATCTTTTCTAACCTCCTTGGACTGACTCTTATAGTTAGTATGCACTATTTTATATGCCCTACTAATTATCCCTTTAGTTCAACTAAAAACTCTACCAGAATAGGTATTTCACTTAAGATGCCCCTATCCCTTTCTCTTTCCCTATAGTCTCATATCAATCCCTGGTAGGGAAGGCAGTCTCTAGCCTGCAGTCCATATGTCTTATTGACCTCATCCCACTCTGTTACCTTTGCCTCACTAGTTATTATCTCCCAGTACCTTGGTTCCTTTGTCAGTTTTCTCCAGTAAATTCCAGTCCCCTCTTGTCTATTTTCTGTACCCTTACTTGTAGTCAACCCTATTCGCAAAATCTCTTTTCTCCATTCTCAGGTTGGCTTAGTTCTTAGAATACTTTTTTCTACTTTATAAATATAATATTTAATATGATTGTTATCTTAAGGATCTGTATCCAAAATCTCACCCTTTCTTTATTTCTAGAACACCCCCCTGTTTCATCATCATCATCATCTCTTTCCAGTTTGAATTAGAACCTTCTGTTTGTGTTATGTATATGAGCCTTAAATGTGGAGCTCTAAAATATCCATTCAAATCAGGTAATCCTAAACTACCTTGCTCTATATGAAAAATCAACTTATCCCACTTAACTCTTGCTTCTTCCCCTCCCAGATAAATTACTTCTATTTATTAATTATTATCCACAACTTCTTCTCTGGTTGATAAAAATATGCCTGACCTGTATATAAAACTAAAGGTATAAAACACATTTTCACTGTTTGTACCTTACTATCTATAGCCATAAACAACAGCTTCCAGACTCACAGTTTTTTTCTGTTTAATCTCTTCCCACATAACCTTAGCAACCATAAACAGAAGCCTTTTTTATCCATACTCTTAAATACTTTCTCTTGTCATATACCCATAAATATGGGTATTGCTGAACCATGTTGTGTGTGAGTAAATAATTTATGGTTAATTATTTTCTGGATTCATCAGGTACAAAATAATACCATCTACAAATAAAGTCAACTTTTCTTGATTACCATAGCAATTCTATCCTTGTATTTCTGAGTCCCTTATTATCTTTGTCAATGGCTCTAAATATAAAGCAAATAAAAAAGGAGAGTGATGACACCCCTGCTTGGTTTCACTATTCAAACATAATTTATTAGTGAGGAATACTCCCACTGTTACTCTTGCCTCCAATTCTTCCTTTAACCCCCTCCTCCATAATTAACCTTGTTGTGCTAGGGAATGCAAATGCTTCCATTGCCCTATTGGCAAAATCCCAGTTTCCTCTGTTGAATGCTTTCTCTATATCAAGACCCACCAACAGCAGTATTTTCTTAAATTCTACTTTCCTCTGGATCATTATTGTGCTGTTAATGTTGTCAAATGTGTTTGCCTCCCCTCCACAAAAAACACGTTGACCCATATGTATCAAATTTGCCATCATGTTTGCTATTTTTCTAACTAGTATAGACATAAACACTTTATGATCATGGCTTAAAATTTAAATGGGTCTATATGAAGCTGGGTCTTTTGGGTCTTTTCTGTCTTTTGGTAATGTAGCCACCACAGCTTTCTTCCAAGATGTTGGTGCTTCTCCTCCTTGTAAAACACTCTTAAACAAAATCTTCCAGATCTTTATGACTTTTTCCTCCTCACTTCCAAACTTCCACAGGAACACCATCTGTTCCTGGAGACTTTCGTGAAGACTGATTATACGTCATCATTTTTAATTAATTTCCTCCTATCTTAACTGTTAGTTGCTGGGTCTCATCTACTCTAACCTTGGTATAATTAAGTCTTCCATAAATATCTGTATTTGTGCTCTTTCTTGATTGCCACATTTCTATGCTTTATACACATTTTCATAGCATTTCCAAAATATCTCTAATACTTCTACAAAATCAAGTTTGGCAACAATCATTTCTACTTTATGTTGCCTAAGTGATTGTGCTAACTATTTTTGTACTCTGAACTTATCAAAATAGTTGTTTAACAGAAATCTTTATAAACTCGTGCATATTATTCAGATATTCCCTTATTTTCTCTTTAGCACTCTGCATCTGTGCCTGTTCTTTTTCTGTGAGTTTCCCATTATTCTACAATACCTTAAGCTTTGCCAGCCTCTCTAAGTAATTCATATTACTTCATAACCAGATATTTTCTCTATTTCTACCCTATTTTTAAACTCCATTTTCATTTTATCCCACTCACTAGTTATAACTTAACAAATTTCCCTACCCATTACTTAAATTCCTCTCTTTTTAACAGGTAGGTTGGTAGGTAGGAAAGCATCAGTGTCTCATTTTTACTTCATTATCCTACATTTTTATCTTATTTTTTATCAGTGCATGGTGTGAAATGCTTTGTTGGATGTGTGTGTGTTGAAGTTTTCAATTAAATGCACATGTTCATGTGATATATCATGCCTATCTAGTCTTGCCTGTACCTTGCGGAATAAGTAAATTCTGTCTGAGTTCCTACTATTAAATTTATATACAAATATCTTCATTTCTTCAGAAATCTATCCTCTTTTGTTATGTTTTTTCTTCTTGGTCCTCCTAATATATCCTCACTATTGCAAATCAAATTCCATTCCCCAGCTATAAGGAATATCCCCTGCAGAAAGATGACTATTTCTCTAAAAATTTTTCTAAGCTCCCTAATAACAGTTTTTGGTGGAGTATAAATACATGCCAGCATAATCCTCCTTCCTTGCCAATAGCCCCTTACTACCACAAATCTACCATTATTGTCTTTTACTTCTTCTTCTATCACTATTGGAGCCCCTCTAGCAGTTAGTACAAGTGCTTCATTTTCCTTTGTCCCTGATATTCTGCTGAATATCCTTTCTGAAACTCTTTCTTTGTAAATTCACATCTTCATTCCTTTCCAAATGTGGCTCCAGCAGCATTGCTATTTGCAGCCTGCATTTCTTAGTATAATTCAATACTCTTTCCTTTTTGTCTATACCTGTAAAGCCATTTGCATTTCAGGATAATACGGCTAGTATAGCCATAATGATAAAAAGCTCTTGTTCCTACCTATTATATTTGACATGTTTTGAATGTGTATTTCCAACTTTTGCATTACATGCACACACACTTTTTGGCAGGCTGATCTGTTATACAGTTGTTTCTTCTCATCTCCATTTGAACCTATGTAACATTTTCAAGACTTTTTATTTTAATGACAACCCTCAATCAAAAATCTAAATACATTTTCAGAACACACCCATCCCATATTAACTTAGAGCAAACACGCAAAAGCTATGTACATCTTAAAATAATGAAGTTTAACCCTCTAGATTAGGAACAATTGCCCCAAATTAATAGCTGCAATTATAGGCATTATCTAACCTAAAATTAAGGTTAAGGTTACCCATGCTAAAGTGCATGCCACAGCCTGTGTTCCTACTTACACTGATTGCAGTCTGTTCTTTTAGTATCTCCATTCCCCTCCCAGATGAAAAAAAAAAACAAGTTTATATGCTTTCAGATAAAAACAACAAAACACTGTAAGAAACTTTCCACCAGGTGTTCTCAGTGGAATAACTATACAAAAATACTCCCCAGATCTGAAACAATATGAACCCAGTACTGGTATTAACTGTTATAAAATAAATATATAAATAAATAAATAAAAACAAATATGTCTGCTTGAACAAAGCTCTTAAACTTAGTAAATTAAGTAAACAAAATCCAAAAAAAAACTAAACTTCAAAAATGTTTCAAGTTTTCTAAAAAACTACAAATTCAGCATATGTTGGATTGATTTTTTTACTTGATTTACTAAGTTTAACAGATTTAATTGAGCAGATGGCTTCATTTATTTATTTGTTTATTTATTTATTTATTTATTTATGTATTATAACAGTAAATACCCATACTAGGTTCATATTGTTTCAAATCAGGGGTGTATTTTGTAAAGTTATTCCACTGAGAACACCCGGTGGAAAGTTTCTTAAAATGTTTGGTCTTTTGGGCTAAGTGTGTGACACTTGACTTACTGAAACTTTGAGGGACTCTGCAGATTTTTCCTTGTTGTTTATGTGCTTTCAGAAAATATAACATTTTTGCACTAAGAAAAATGCACTGCCTATATTTAAATAAAACAAAATTGTACACTGTTTTATTAAATATATTACAGTATTAAGGCTGCTAGGAAGGCTGCTATCTCTTATTCACTTCCCATAATTTTAAACTTTATTTTTTCACTGAACTGCTTGCCATTTTGAATTTAAATGTTGAATTTCCCTCAACAAAGAATGCTCAAAACTATCAAATTTAATTGCTTGTACTTGCAAATCTTGTCTCCATGTAAAAGTAGTTGGAAAAGAATCTTTGTCAGTTTCATCCAAAACAGAATGCACAACTACCTTTAGCTGCAGACTTCTTGACTCCCACTGAACATTTGTTAATAAAAAGATTTAATATCTTTGTAAATCTACGAAACTTAAATTTTTTCATGGCTTTTATCATTTTGTTTTATTTTTCAAGCCTACTTGCTTAAAAAAACACTTGTTTATACCTTAAGCCAAGCGTACTAGTCTAGACATTTACCCTTGTAAGAATAACAGAAAATATTGTAATTTGGGTCTATATCAGATTATCAAAGAGACATTACAGCGAATGCCTCTTCATCGACATTAAAAGAGTGAACCACGAATTATGAGAATGGCCAATTCAGTTATTTTTTTCCCTAGGGAAAAAAATCACTTGACCATCAGGGTAAATTTGCCTCTTTCCTCACTTTAGTGCGATCTTGGAGTTAGTATATTTAGTTAGGGGGTGTGGGGGCAAAGCCCCACACATTGGGGTATGTGGGGGGCCTAGCCCCCCACTTTGAGATATTTTTACTAATATTTAATTTCTGGCCGAATCAGTAATTTTTTTCCCTAGAATAAAATCGCTGATTTGGCCGTTCGCATAATTCACGGTTTGCTCTTTTCGTGTTGGTGAAGAGGCATTCGCTGTAATGTGTCTTTGATAATATAATACAGACCCTGTAATTCTACATATAATATAATCAATGTACTTTTACACCCTACCCCCACCTCAGCAACCTGAGATTACAACATATTCACAGCAAACTTGCTTTTGTTAAGATTTTCTACTTTTGTTATACTGTGAAATCTATATTTCATAAAATTAAAACATACTTGTTTATTTTAATATCTTTAACACATACAACAGTCACTGAAAAGATTCCCCACACATTTAAAATACCTCTGACTACACACTACACAAAACTGCTTTATTATAACAATCAGTTTATATCCTGGAATGTTTTGTGCAAATACTAATAAGAACAAAATTTATTTTACTTACAGCTACATTTTCCCCTTTTAGTGTCCTTCTAAATATTAATGACATAAAGTGGGGTTTAGGCTTTACAGTCCACCCACAAATTTAAGAAAGTCAACAAAGGTTGAATCTTTCCAAGCTGCTTTTTCTTGCAAAGCCAAACTTCACAAATGTGATTAATAATTAATAGTCTCCCATTTATTCACTAATTTCAGTGTTACTGTCCTTCTTCCTCTTCATCTTCCTATCCCAATACTAGACTCCTGTTCACATCCAAAGTAATCCTAGTTATTCTAGTCAACTCCTATATGTTTTTCTGTCTCTCAAGCATTTTCCTTTGGAACATTGGAAAATGTTTCACTGGCAAAGTCTCTCTATGAGCTTTATTAATAGAAGAAGGAGAAGCAGAGTCCCCCTCTCTTTGCTGGTTCACTTTTTCTTTGATAAAATCTTTATTCTCTTCTTAGCTTGTTCTGCATCCAAAAATATCTTTGATCCTCTAAGAAAAAAAAAACATTCTAGAGATAGCTGGATAAAGCAGTTTGAATCTTACACCTGCCTCTCAACATTCACTGATTGCTGGGATAAATTTGGTTCCCTTCTGCCTGATATACAGTGAATAATCATTTTCCACAAACACTCTGCTGTCTCCAATTTTTAATACTTTTTCAATCTGTCACCATTTTGTCAGGATCAACTCTTTCTGCTGATATGAATGCTTCTTTACTAATACAGGCCTTGACTGCTTTCTCATAGCCAGATTTGTGCTTCATAAAATTAATACAGTCTGTTCCTTCCATTTTCTCTGGTACAGCAAAATATCACTCTGTCTTCTAACTCTACCAGTTTTTGAAGCAGTTCTTCTTGAGAAGTCTCATTACTCAGCCAACCTTTTCTTAATTTCAGCATCCGATTTTTGCATTTTTATCAATTCATCTAACTAGCTTGACAAAACTTCTATTTTCCCAGCATTTTATTAGAGTTGATATACTGCTGCAATGTTTCATTTATTTTTATTATATCTGAGCAGATTTGATTTATTTTTTCCTCTAAATTACTGGGAGCCATCTTGTAGTCCACAGGTGAAGCTTGATCTGCTTTTTGCTTAACAGCTACAGGATTCTTCACAGATAGTCATTTCTCTTCATCTTTTTCTGAATGATTTTCTTTCAAGTTCTCTAAATTTCTCATGACATGCAGGCAGTGTGCTTGCTAGGCAGTAACTGATTTTTTTTCTCAGGCTGACAATATCACTGGCTGTCATTTCTCAGTTTCTTTTATCACACTGGGAGAGCTGAAGTTAAGCTGTTGATTAGTGTGTAGCCATCTTGGAAGTCCTGGCTATGATACTTCTTGAGTAAAACTTGGCCTTATAAGTTTGATTGGTCCAATCAATATTCAATACCTCTATTTTGCAGTAATATTTCTCTGTTTGTTGAAAGCATGGCCAAGTAATACAATTTCAAAAGAGGGACAAATGTGAGTCTATTAAACATTTACAAACTATATCATTTCCTTCTCTCTCTCTCTCTCTCTGTCTCTCTGTCTCTCTCTCTCTCTCTGTATTTTTTCTAAAATATAGAATGTCAGTTCTTTTGCATGTTAACAACTGTTTGAAAATCAGTTATATATCATGTGAGTACCAGCATGCATTCTGCCTAGGCTGTGTCATACACTGTCACCTTGAATTAATTTGCTTGGCCAGATAATGCAGCTTTGGGCAGTATTGATACAATATTTGCCATATTTGTTGATTTGTCCAAAACATTTGATTAGACTGACCACAGCTTGACATCAGACAACATGCTGGCAACTAGATTTCCATTTGTTCTGCTTAAATGGTTCAAAACTTACTTAGAAAGCAGATCAGCATGACTTGATTTAAAATGCCATAGGTCCAAGACATACTCTTGTCATTTAGAGCTAATTTAGAATCAATTTTAATATTTTTATACAGACCATATCAGATTTATAGGTTTCACAGGAATTTCAAGGAAACTGAGTCTTGTAACCATTAACTTTTTGCCAGAACTCACACCAAAACCATATTTCCTTTCTCTAGAAGGCTAGGTTAGTCAAATCCAGTGTGAATTTGTGGGTATAGATACAATCATCCAGGTTACATTTGAAGGATGGTACTGGAACATACTGCATCACTTGAAGAGTAGTGTATTCCAGAGATGAGGAAGGTGGTGCAAGATGAAGCTGTATATTATTAGTAATATGTCTAATGAAGTAAAAGATGTGTGTGCGTGTGTGTATGTGTGTGTGTGTGTGTGTGTGTGTATATAATGATGTAGATTCCTAAGGGCCATTGTACTCAATAATTGGCCTCATCAATGCTAAATTTAAGGGAATGATGACCTCTTTAGATATGGAGGCTATATCCTAGTCAATTAGCTGCACTGTATAGAAGTTATTTCTGACTGTTGTTGTCATGATTGCCATTGTTGTTTATGTTGGATTCTGAAAAATGCAGATCACAAAAAAAGGCTCCAAATATTAAAAAAAGAATGCAATATTCACAGTTTGAAGCCCTTAAAACAGTTTATTCCTAATTCTTTAAAAACAACCTAATTACTTGGTTAGCTGGAGAGACCACAGAGGTTCCTCACCCAGAGAATCCAGGGCCTCAAACATCTACCCTACACAGATAGGCTAAAAGCCCTGCCCCTCTACTCTGTCTCCTACAGACTCCTCAGAGGTGACCTCTGTCTGGCATACAAAGCAATCTCAGACCCCGCCCTGATGGGACTGCTGCTGCATATCCACAAGTCAAGCTCTACTCAAGTAACCCGCACATGCGACCTCAGCCTGGTCTGTGACATCAACAGAACTCATTGGCGGGACAGATTTGTGTCCCAGAGACTCCCCCTTTTGTGGAAGGGCACTCCACGTAAAGCAGAGTACCTCATTAAACCTTTTTAAGTGCAACCTGGATAATTGGACGGGGAAAAGAAAATATACCCCTGAGATTTCACCTGTGTCCCTGCTGGACAGTAGCATAGAGTGCTGACTTGTTGGAACATGGACTAAATTCTTGGCTAGGCTTGTAAGGACCTCAGGGCCAATAGCCTTGTAACTTCCTATGATCTTATGATTCATGAGTTCAAATAACTATAATGCAGTTCTACAGAGCTTAGCCAAGGTGCTAAGCTGCTTGTAAAGAATTTGGAATAAGTTTGGATATTAATGGCTATAGACCTATGCATACTATGTGGCCCTAGTGATCACTGGACTCAGTAAGTTACAGTCTAATTTTGATCAGATTCAGGACTGGTCAGTTTTATGTGATATAACTAGTACTTTTAAAAATACATCATTATTTTATTTTGATTCTACTAGTAACATATATGACAGGAGAGGTACTCACACTGGAGGATTAACACAGTGTGACTTCTTGGCAGTTATGGCTGATAATCACTTTAGTTTTAAATCACACATACTTTATTAAACTAGTGTATACACATTTTTCTGTCCTGTACAGTTGTACGCATGCTTTACCTGATCAGGTTAAAACATTGTTGTATTATTTTCTTTATTTACCTTTGTCTTGCCCTTAATAGCATTATTTATTCAGACACTGCCTCCTGTACAGCAGATTTGGAGAAACTCTGAAAATATTAGGTTTCCCTGTTAATGGTGTGGCATAGTAGGCTAAAACCATGACTACAGCTAAGGCAACCCAAGTTTTATTAGTGGCTTGGGCATCTGAGGAGTTGGTGAAGGACAATAATGTTTATCTTGGGTGGAAGACAGTGCATACAAATGCACCTTGTGGTTGATCTGTGACAGAGGTTGGAGACACACATTGGACATTGTCTTCAGGAAGGCAGGGCACTGGCTGAGCCACCACAGAGGTAGGATTAAGTGCCAGCATGCTAACTCCCTATCCTGAGACAGTATGTGTGTGCTTTGTGGTGAGAAATCTAAGGCATAAACAAAAAAATCTCTTGGAACCATATGTAATACTGTCCTGAGGTGCCTCATAATCCTCACTGTCTCTGAACATGGTTTGGAGAAAGAATGGGGGAAGATGTTGGTTTCAGTAGACCTGGAGAAAAAAGAGGGGAGCTTGAGTTCAGCTGATGGTCAGCTATGGGGGGATGGTACAAAAATACATTAGGTTTCCCTGTTCTTGGTCTAATATAAAGTGGATCAGGTTTCAAACTGTCAAGGTCAGTTCCCCAGATTAGAACGTTCTGACTGGTGCTCGCCATTGGAAATCACTGTTGGTGTATTTTCTGCTGGTAGTGATTCAGTTCGTGTGGGTTGTGTTCTTTTTTGCCTGGCTATGCAACCATAGAATTAGCAGGAATAAGGAAGACAGTGGTAGGGAAGTGTAAAAATGGCCTTTTTGTATTTTGTTAAGGTAAAACTTTGATTGATGTGTTTTTTTTAGTTGAAGCTTCATGGAATTTAATGTCAACAAAATGAAGGTGGACTGAAATATTATCAGGCTTTGTTACATTATCATTTATATTCTGTTGATACCAGCCATCTATTTTGGTACAGAGGGATAAAGCCCTGGCTATGGCCCAAGTAGAGGGTTGGACATCTATTAATACTGGCACAGGGAGGATGAGTATGCATGCCTATCCTCAGTAGGGAGGAGTTGGATTGCGACCATCCAATGCCACAATTCTTCAAAGGAGGGACAGCATTACAAGGATGGTCCATGGCAAGCATTTAGCTACCAAGCCATTAACGTGTGGCAGTGTGAACTCTTAAGGATATGTCACAGTGGCTCCTGTGGTACTGTGGGCTACTTGCCACCCAACAACCCATGGGAGAGGTTACAGCTCATATTAGGATGACAGTGAGGGCACAAACCTCCAATGAGGCTGCTGGTATGATGGTCCTCCTTGGACAGTTCTTAGCTTCATTAGGGAATAACCAAGAGGGGAAAACAAATGATATTGGCTGAGAGGGCAATTCTTGATGGTTGTCAGGTGCAGCAGGAATAAGCATATAGAAATAAATTCTATTGATACCATCCATTATTGTTATGTATATTAGAAAGGATTAAAAGACTTATCCGTTCATTTATTTGGAAATAGGAAAAACACAGCTGGTCCAATGATGAATCTGAGAGTGTATTTTTTGTGAATGTATTATTATATCATAACATTGTTGTGCTTATATAGTATGACTTATTTCCAAAACTCTATGCAGAAGCTTTATGATCCTCTTGAGGTAACATTAGAATAAGGTTTAAGTGAGACTTACCATTGTTATTAATCCGTCAGACAGAAATCTCCTGTACTTAGGGTTTCAAAGGTATTTCTTGGGGTTTCTTCACTCTTTTGCAATGCTCATCTCCTCAGAAGGTTTAAACTCCTAATTAAAGATGTTTTATGCTCACAGATATGCTTATTTTAAGTGATTATCAATATATACTGTTTGACTGTATTAACTACATTAGTCATTTTGTTTTATTGCTGCTCTTTAAAAGAGGGTGCTCCACATGAGATCATCGCATAAATTAAAATTATATAACTACATAAAAATACTTGTTGGAAGGTCATCCTAAGGTAAAGCTGGGATAAAAGAGGTCTTCCACTTTACCATACTTTCTCAAAGGCTGTCCCTCTATCAAAACGTGGATCTGAAACTCTGATTAGCACATTGTTTGAGGACTTCATATGGTTAAACCATACTGTGATTTACTGAGAAACACTAAATTCCTTCCCTTTATTCTGAGAAATGTAATTTAGCATTGGAACAGCTGGGCTTTTTCTATTTCCAAATGAGTGAATGAAGAAGTCTATTAAGCCTTAAGTTCTAGGGGCAGTTGGGGGAGGTATATATTTTGAAACATCCACCTGGATGAGGCCATCATCTGTTTGGCAAATTCAAGTGCATGACTTGCCAACTAGAAATTACCTCCCATCCTACTTCCAGTAGGTATCTATCTATTAATGGGATACTTGCCCACTAGGTTGGAGGTAATTTTGATCTACCCATATTTAAGCAATAACCAACAACGTGGTGTAGTATATTGAAGATTTTCCCATGGTTAGCATGGTTTAATCATGAGGGCAAAGCCCGAGTGATTAAATAAAGCCAACCGTTGGTAAATCTTCAATATACCACAACCATGGAGTCGGTTATTGCTATTATACAATGACATTATTTAAGAAAAAAAAACATACTTTTCTTAAAAAATTCTTTGTATAATGATGGCTCATTGCTGTTCTTCCGCCGGTGGTGGTATACTGCTTCCTTGTGTTGATGTACTGCGCATGTGTATGGGACTTGCATTCCCACACATACCCAGTACATCAATGCTTTGAAAGACTAGCAATGGAGAAAAGAAAGTCTCCGTTGCTCCGTTTTTTTTTTTTTTTTTTTTTTTTTTTTATTAAAAAAAAAAGTTTTGGACACTTTAGACCAACAGTACAAAGTTCGGGCGACCGGACCTTTTTCTGTCGGTATATTGTGGGATTTACAACGGGGATGCTAGGTAATTAGCATGCATGTTTTGGAATATTAATTGGGGGTCATTATATAATTAAAGTTTTTGGATGCCTTGATGGAGGTAATTCTGATCCACAGATATTTATAAAATTTTTAGCTGCTCACCTAAATTCGTAACATTTGGCTACTGAAATCTGCTAGGGAAGATTCAGTTATGTAAAAGTGTGTATGATGATATCCCAAGCCCTGATGTTTTACCAACTTTATGAACAGGTTCCAGAGTAGACCATATTCTGTGAAAGGGAACAGAGTTTGAGAAACATAATTTGAATATTATCAGTTCAGGCAGTAGTCCTTGGTGTCTAAACCTCTTGCCAAGATATGCATTACCTACCCCTCATAATCAAGAGATCCAGTGTTATAAAAATATATGGTAGGAGAGAGGGGCACCCCTTTCCAGTATTATTTTCTAGCATGACTGGGCATGAAAGATTGCTGCAATTTAAAATATGGGCAATAGGCTTTGTATGCATTAATTTAATCTGCCTCAGAAACTGGTCACCTAGTCTGTATTTTGGTGAGATAGTCTCATGCCAGGGAAGTGAAAGCCTTGGAACAATCAATATTTAGGATTAACACAGCACCCTTTGTTTCCAAAGCTTAATCTAAATAATCAGATTAGTATTCCTATAATGTTCCTACTTGAGTTTCCTTGAGGTAAAGCTTTCTTAAATGGATGGATTACTGCTGCATGACCAATAACATTCTGTTAGCCTAAATCTTCAGAGTCAGTTCCATAAGTGAAGTGTCATCAAAGTTCTCACAACTAAAAGGATTTTGGTCACATTTTGGAAGAAATGATGTGATTATATTGTTCTCATTTTCTGGGAACTGTCTTTTCATAACTCCTAACACATATTCAAGAGTCATATATTAATTCTTCATCTGCAGCTTCAAAACATTTGACTGACAGAATGTTGAAAGAACTTAAAGAATAAACAAGATAGGCTTACTGCACCCTCTGCCAGCAAGAAAATGAAATCTAAAGAATAGAAGGTTCTTTTTTCCAACTTCGTTTCATTCTTCTTTAAGAGATTTTAATTCCTTATTTCTCCCTACAGTTTTTACATTCTTGGCTTCCATTCGTTAATTTTCCCCTTAGAAGATTAAATTCTAGCATTCACTTTAAAGCATCTGAGTTGATCAGTGAGAATTAAATAAATGATCCTATGATAAGGTGCTTCATACCAAATTAATACAGTATTCAACAGACACTGTGAATCTGATAGTCATTTTCGGCTGTTAGACAACTGTACACATTTGTCTATCATTCTAAAAATGACACTCAGTAAGAAGAAAAATAGAAATATTTTGAATACTTTTCACACATGAAGTTCTGAAAGAGGTAGTTAGTAAACTACTTGTGATGGGAAACGGGTAAATAACAAAAATTTTTAAAGCAATGCAAAGTAATGGAGATGGCATGGTAAAACACTGCCTTTATCTTAGGAATGTAAGCCAGCTGACACTGGGAATTTACTAGTAAAAGAAAGACCATATAAGTGAATATAAACATTGTTTTTTGTTGTGCCTTCCATCTCTAATGCTTCTGACTTTCTAGATCTCATTTTTCATCTGCAGAAAGTTGCATCTCTGCTATCCACTAACCTACATTCTTAAGGCAGCATGACTGATGTCCTTAGTCCACAATAGAAGGGAGGCTTGTTTGCTCAAAGCTGCAATGGGTTAGGTCTTTCTCCCCTTGCTCTGTTGTTTTACAAAAACTGCTGTGAGACTACAAAAGATAAGTGCTTATCTTCAACTGTTTTCTGCAATTCTGATTAACTAAGACAATATTTGCTGCATATGTGTTTAAACTGTGCAACTGTATTTTAGGCTTAGTGAATTGAATCCTTACCTCTGTTCTGATCTTTGTCTCCTTTTTGTTTCTCTGTTTGTTCTGTTCATTTTACTTGTTGCTGCACTTGAAAAACACTAGCATAGAGCTGAATCTAGTATTGTTTGTGACCTTTGGATATTGTAGTGCAGTTAATCTTTTGTCTTGAGAGGCCTAACTGTTTCTTCGTGGGGGGGTTCAGTTTAGTCTGATTTGACTAGAGTTACTGCTACAGGGCTTTGATTTTTGGTTGGATAATTTGGCTGGTTCCTGTTTCCCCTGCCTTAAATAGCCAGTATTTAAACCAGTTTGTGCTTGTTTGCTCAAAGCTGCAGTGAGTTAGGCCTTCTGCCCTTGCTCTGCTGTTTTTCAAAAACTGTTGTGAGACTACAAAAGATGAGTGCTTATTTTCAACTGTTTTCTGCACTTCTGATTAACTAAAACAATATTTGCTACATATGTGTTTAAACTGTGCAACTGTTTTTTAGGTTTAGCGAATTCAGTCCTTACCTCTGTTCTGATCTTGTATCCTCACCCATTTGCCCAGCTGTTGTTGTGGTGGTCTTAAAGCTTGGTGGCTTTTGAGTTGCCTGCCTCTACTATAAATTTGATATTGGACACTCCTCCCGGTCCCATTGCATCAGCTCATGTTAATGAGTACAGTGAGATCAGTTGTGAAGGCCCACCCCTTTAGTTTCTTAACCCTGAATTATCTTCTGTCTCCTCACTTTCTACTTAAAAAAAAAGAAAAAAAAATATATTGTGCCTCTTCCTACTTCATTTTGTTGCTTGTGCTTAGGTGTTCAACTGCATTTAGTTTGCTGTATTTGTTACTGCTTGTCGGTAGCTTGCCACATTTATTGCTGCTAGTTGGTAGCCTTATTAAATTGATGACAGTATTCTACTGAATTGCTGCTTTATTTGAGCTGTTTTTACTGTTGTGATTGTCGTTAATTTATCACATTTGCACTGTTTTAAAGCAATTTACTGATTAACTGCATTTCATTACTGTTTAACTGTATTTCATTGCTATTTGCTGCAATTTATTACTGTTTAACTGCATTTTACTGTGAGTTCTGTTTTGGTCTGTAAGTGATTAATTGTGCTTTTTTTGTGAGTTTTACTGTGTTCTTAACCCTTAAATTGCGTAGCATAGCCTGGATGCAGGTTTGCTGCATCAAGAGCTGTTTTCTTTTGCCTTCTGTGTTTCTGGCAGCCATCTTGTGTTCGCCTTCTGTGTTTCTGGTAGCCATCTTGTGTTGGTAGGGGGATATCTCCTCTGCTAGTGAGAGTAGGAGGGCTGCCTGGACCTTGTCTGGCATAAACTGATTGGTACAGAAAGCGGGAACTAGCAGGATTGGCTAGATTTCTGTGTTACTAGAGGCTTCTATTTTTTGTGGTATTTAAACCCTGCATTTCAGCCAGTTTGGGCTTGTTTACCTATCACGCACCACAGATGCACTGTTTTTAACCCTTTGTGAGTTATTCCAGCTACAAATGTTCCCTTAGTAGCACTTGTGTGATCACCTAGTAGTACTACTCTTAGACCTTCCATCCTTTACCTTTACCCTCTTAACTCTCTCTGGCTCAATTTCCTATGCTTTCTTCTGCTAGTCTGGTTGATATGGGCATCTTGAGACAGTGTAGCAACTGCCTCATGTACATGGACAACTCTCTACTACTACCACCTAGGAACACAATTTGTGAGAGATGCAATTACATTACGAACCCAGAGTCTATGCTCTCTCCCTCACAAGCCAGTATATCTGGCGCTGAGAAGATTGTCAACATAAACACCACATCTGAAACACCACCCACACCTACATGACACACACCCACATATGTGGAGATACTCAACAAAAATATACCCAAACAAAAGAGACCTCCGCGGCAAAAGCACATGCAAACTCCACTGCCACCACACCACACATAGTCTACACACATGTGTCTCACAGCCAGTATGGCCTAAACATAAGCCCAACATATTAGCCATAGGAGACTCCATTCTGAGACACACAGATGTATACTTTACCAGACTGGATAAGGAGAAAGTCACAGTTAGGTGTTTGTCAGGTGCCAGGATCCCCCATATCACCCATGCACTCAAGTCTCTCAGCCTTCTATAGTTATGTAAAGAATCTGTATGGCAATACCCAGATTTGCTCTGAGCTACTGCACAATGGTACCTCCCATACTGAGCCAACAGATATTGCAAATATACTAGCAGACATATTCAGTGCTAACTTTACCCCCCCCCCAAAGGACCAATCACAATGCCAGTAGATTGCCAGGCACCCAGTATTACTGCTGCACAGGTTAAAACAGCACTGTCCAAGGCCAAGAATACACCTTCTATGGGACCTGACAGTATCCCTGGCTGTGTTCTACATGCACTACAGAGTAAACTGGCACCTCAACTGTGTGCCCTGTTCAATCACAGCCTCACCTCAGGCTTTGTCACTACCAAGTGGTGCACTGCTACAGTCATCCATCTCCACAAAGGAGGAGCGACTACAGACCCCAGGAACTATTGCCCCATTAGCCTGACGAGTCTGATATGCAAAGCTATGGAACGGATTATCATGGACCTAATAAACAAGGATATAGGGAAGCTCCAAACTCTGGATCCTAGGTAAAAAACTTTCTTACACTGTGAAGGACAACAACGAGGAAAAGAAAAGGCAAACACTACTAAAAACTCCCGTTGTCCACCACGGCAGTAAAACTTGATAATAAAATCAAACCTTTAATAAAAAAAAAAAAAAAAAAAGAATATAACATAAAACAAGCAGTCCACAGTCTTCCGATAAGCACTTTCAGCAAATATGCCTTCCTCAGATCGTAAAAAAGGACTGTTCAGCTTTTGTATTTATAAGGCATCACAGCCATTCGTCTGTGACACACCCTTGTTGCAAACCAAAAGGAGGCCAGCTAGCAAAGAGGTATAATTTCCTTCATTATAATTAAAGGCGCAGTATTTCTTTTTACTATGAGATTGTATATGAGAAAACTAGTAGCTATGTATGTGAATACATTATATGAATAAAGCAACATTCAAGTAAGCTTGCTGATCATATTCCTTATATTCCTAAGTGCAGGTTTTAATGGCACAATGGTATTCAAGCCTGGTAATCTGTTCGCTCTTAAATTAATTATCCAGCATGTTTCCCTTAACTCTGTGCAATTATGAACATCGCCTCCTCTTGTGGTCTGACAGACTGCCTCTATGTCCTTAAATACAAAATGATGAGAAGGATACTGTACTATATGGGCTGCTAAGGCATTATTGGGATCTTTCTGTTTGATGTCCCTTAAATGTCTAAGGATATGTTCCTCAAGACATTGATCTGATTTGCCAACATAGAAAGTACTACATTGGCAGCAAGTCACTAAGTATATAATGTTTATGGATAGGCACCAACTACTCAGCAGAGTCCTCCAGTCACAAAACCACAAAATGAGTAAACAAACACTGGTGGACTCAACACAAAGATGGTCAGGGCTTAATCAAACCCGCATAAATCCCAAAATAGTCCAATTGAGAAAATACGCCAAAAAGATTTGAAAATTGTAAAACCTTTTATTCCAAAGACAAAGAACAGATGATCGCTTTCACGTGCCACAATGTACGCTTCCTCAGATCTAATCCATTGAGCTCATAGCAAGTTTTTAAATACTCATTCATATCACAATTAACTCATTAGTCAAGTGAATTGATTGATTAAGCTGATGACAATCAAGCTGAACATTTACTGGAGCTAATCTACAGCTCATTTAAAGCTAAAGCCCTATACATATAAATCTAAATATGTCTTTAGACATTACCTACAAGACACACAGCACATACATATCTATATATAAAAAATGTGCATATATATACACATATGCCTAAATGCATATAAATAGAGACATTCTCTATGAACAATCTCCATAGATAATAATCAGAATTTATGAATTTACAAAAACATTATATGCATTCAGTAACAATAATTAAATTCATATCAAACATATAAAATGTTTAAAATGTATATATCTTAATGCATGAATAAAAGCTCAACTACACTCTGATTTATCACTGATCTTGTGTGAAATAACACATATTCCCATGTACATTGTAGCTTAAGAATAAAGCCATCTTGTGGCCACTATCTCCTATTTCTAAGTATGGGTTTAATTGATACATACTGGTTGATACAAGTATCTGTTCTTTGTACTGTTGCCTGGAGTATGGATGTACAAAAGTATTGGAGCTGTCAATGGAGTTGCAAGCTTTGCATCTTGGGCATATGAAAGTGCCCTTTCTGTTAGAATTGGGTCCAACACAGTTTGGTTTTGTGAAGGGTAGATCATGCCTGCTCAACTTGGTTGACTTCTTTGAGTCAGTCACCAGAGGTGTGGATGAAGGTAAGGTGGTTCATACAGCCTACCTTGATCTGGCCAAGGCCTTTGATACCATTCCCCACTCAGGAATCATAGAAAAACTTACTAAGCTAGGCATCTACCCCTGCATCACTAGGTGGGTTGCAAACTGGCTCACAGATAGAACCCACAGTGTGAAAGTAGCTGACTCCAAGTCAGACTGCCGACCAGTCACGAGTGGAGTCCCACAGGGTTCAGTCCTGAGTCCTCTCCTGTTTGGTATCTACTTCTCTGAAGTCCAGGCCAACACGAAGGGACTCTGGCTGACAAAGTTCACAGATGATTGCAAGTTGGGAGCTATTATTAACTCCCCAAGTGATGTTGACATCCTACAGAAAGGCCTCAATGAGACCAACGACTAGTGTCAGAACCATGGCCTTAAACTCAATGCCAAAAAATGTATCTTCATCCCCTTTGGGAAAAACCCGGTTCCCTTGAATTACCACATTGATGGTAGTCCACTGAACACAGAAGGCGTTATAAAAGATATGGGAACACAGGTTGACAGCAACCCCTCTTTTGACCACCACGTTGCCACTGTGGTCAGAAAGTCCTTCTATGTGGCAGGTCTCATTACTAAGGGTTTTGCATCAAGGAAGAAAGAGGTCATTGTCTCCCTCTACTTTTCCCTCATTAGGCCAATCATCGAATACAATGCTCCATTTGGCATGTACCTCACTAGGCACCTGCAACAACTGGAGAGGCTGTAAAAGTACCTCACAAAGAGGATCTTAGGCCTTAAACATTGGTCCTATATGGACAGACTCAAAAAACTCCAGCTATTTTCTGTCTCATATTGCCTACTTAGAGGCAATCGCTGCTTGACTTACAAAGCCATGTCTGACCCAGTTCTGTTAGAAATGCTACATCTAAATAAATCCCAATCCCTCTGCACCACATGCTCCAGAAACCTCAGCCTCATTACCACAATCAGCAGAACATGCTGGAGGGACAGGTTCATAATCTAGAGACTGCCCGTGCTATGGAATAGACTTCCCATACATGTCAAGCAGAGCACCTCACTGGCCTTCTTCAACAGAAATCTTGATGTGTGGATGGTAAATAGAAAAATTCACCCCGGGGATCACTCCAGTGGCTCTACTCGACAGAGGCACTAGGAACTAAGGTTGGGTGGCATGATGCCAGGGTAATCCCATGGGCAGTTCTCACCTGAGCGTTTGAGATGTTTGGGGGGTTACAATCTTCTGGTATAGATATCTCACCTTTTGGGGGGGGGGAGTTTGCACTGAACCTGTCAGCCAGTATGTTGGCAATGTCTGTAGGTTCAGTAATTTTTACATCATTTTGAACTAATTCTGAGCATATCTGGGAGTTTCCTCCCAGGTTTCTAACATAGCTAAAGAAGGCCTTATGATTGTCTTTTGAGTCCTTAGCGACTTTTCTCTCAAAATTTGCCTTGGATGATTTTATGAGAGCTCTTAGTTTTTTACTTATAATGATCAAAGGTGTTTTCCCTTTTAAGGATTTTGCTCTATCTTGTAGTAGCTTCCTCCTTTTGTTGTAGAGTTTGTTTATGGCTGGGGTCCACCAGACTGGACGCTTGCCTTTGGTACAAAGAGTCTTTGTTTTGTTTGGGACTGCCTGATCCATGCAGTCCTGTAGGTGCTGGTAGAAGGCATTTGTAAGTGATTCAGCGGCTTGAGTAATGGTTTCCGCAGGCTCGGGGGCCTTAAAAGAGACCACACCAGTCTTTAGAAGTGTGAAGTCAGCTTTTGAGAAGTTCTTCACTGTGGTCTTTTTTATCTCCGGTGGGGGCGGGGCGTGGACTTCCAGTGAGATTAGTTTATGGTCTGATCTCACCAGTGAGGGGTATACTTCCGGTGTTGAACATTGTGACCCCATGTTCGTGATGATGAGATCTAGTATGTTTTCTCCTCTTGTGGGGATGGTGACTAGTTGTTCCATGGCATTTGAGTTTATGAACTCTAGGAACCTTTGGGCTAGAGTGTTGAGGCTTGAGTAGTGATCCCAGTCTATATTTGGGTAGTTGAAGTCACCTAGTATGATGGTGTTTGGAGATACATTTATCCCCTCCAGTGTTTTCAGGAAAGCTATGTGAGGTTCCTGAGATTAAGAGGGTGGCCTGTAACATGCTACAAATTGCAGAGCAGTCTTGCCTATGGTTAATTGCACCTGGATGGTCTCAGATGCATCGTGCGTTGCCACTAACCTTGAGGTGTGGGTGTCCTTGATGAATATAGACACCCCCCCTCCCTTCTTGGTGTTTTCCGGATTTTGGGGCCGGAACGCATGATATGAGGTAAAACCTGATAGTGCCGGGGTGCTCTCTGGAGCCTTGAACCAGGTTTCAGTCACAGCACAGACATCAATGTTCTCCATACTGAGAAGGGCCTCGAGTGTGTGCATCTTGAGGTTGAGACTTCTGGCATTGAGCAGCATTACCCTTAGTTTTTTTCCTTTTTTGTGTGACATCATAGTTTCTTAATGTAGACGGATTAGCAATTTGCTATTTGAGGTTATCAAATGCTCTCTGGTGTTGTTCTAACCATGCCCATGCAATATTGCTGCATGTCATCTCTCTTAAAGGTGCTGATAACTCACTTAAGTCAGGGATAAATTTTCCCAAATAGTTAACCATACCAAGAAAACGTGGCTTCTTGTTTAGAAGGATCTGGTCATAAGCCTGTACTAGTAACTAAATGACCTACATAAGTAACTGTTGGTAATCTGTATTTGTACTTCAGAGGATTGAGCTTTAAATTAACTTCACACGCTCTGTCCAGAACTTTCCTGAGGTTTCTGTCATGCTCTGCTTCACCATTACCTCCAACCAGTAAATAGTCAACCATTGTTGCACACAGGTAGCCTGAAAAAAAAATTGCTGCATTGCACACTGAAAGATTTCACTAGCAGAATTTATTCCAGAAGGCATCCTGAGAAATCTGTATCTACCAAATGGGGTACTGAATGCAGTCAACAGTGAAGATTTGCGATCAAGCATCACTTGCCAAAATGAACTCTTTGCATCTAAGACAGAAAAAACAGTGGCATTTGGCACTAGGGTTGCAATCTCCTGGACTTTACACATAGGGTGATGAGGTCTTTTTAATTCCTTGTTCAAGTCTCTTGGGTCAATGCATATTCTGATTTCATCTGAATTTTTCTTATGAGTAGCTACCATGGATGACACCCAGTCAGTTGGTTCTGACTGGACAAATCACATCTTGCTGCACCATTTTGTCTAACTGGACCTTGCCTTTGTTCTGCATAGCTATTGGAAGTCTTCTTGCTGGTCTGACCACTGGATTGACCTCTGGGTCTAACTTCATAGAGTACACAACTGGAAGTTTGCCTAGCTTGTCGTCGAAAGCATCAGCATACTCTGAGAAAATAGCATCAGTAAATCTGGAACTGGGACATCTGCTTACATGATGGAATTCTTTGGTTAAAGAAAGCAGTTTCATTCTCAAACTGTCTCTGAGACCTAATAATGACTGCACAAGTCTTCAGACTACATAAAATTGCAAGCTGTAACTTTTCCCAGCCAAATAGCATGAAAGCATTACTGAAGTTTGAATCTCTTCACCTCCATAAGTAACAAGCTTTGCACAATTGACCAAATTAAGTTGCTTACCAGCTCTCACTTTAGACAATGTTTCTGCTGACATTACATTACACTTTGAACCAGGGTCTCCTTTGAGCTCTGTGGACTTACCATTGATCAGGACAGTTCAATATACTTCAATCTTTTGCTAATAAATCTACTGCATTAACCTTTTCACCGACCACTGATATACCACCTACATAGAAAGTAGGGTTGCAGCTCTCTATATGATCAACTTGCTTTTTTGAGTGATATTTCTTAATAACTGAATGAGGTTTGTTTGATTTACAAAACCTTTGAAAATGATTCCATTGTTTACACTTCTGGCATTGTTGACCAAATGCTAAGCACCTCTCTCTTTTAGACTCATGGTTGGCATCACAATTACGACAGTTAACAGTAAGACTTGACTTTGGTCTTGCTGACTCACTCTTATACTATACTGAGCATGCTCCTTTAACTGAACTAGTCTTGGAACTTGCTAGAAAGCTGTGGGTTCTCCTCGCTACACCTACAGTGGTTGCTACTGTCATGTGCTTAGGCCTATTTCTGCTTGCCACGTGTTGCATACTGTCCATGTTTGCTCTAGAGGCTGCTGAAGTCATGCTCTTAGCACTTGTAAGCATACTTGTGTGTCTTTTTGTGAGCTCATGGATTTGACAAATCTCTTTGGCTTTGCTTAATGTTAAATCACTGTCACAAAGCAAAATCTTTCTCACTGCAGCACTATTAACACCAGACACAAGCCTGTCCTTTATTAACTCATCTTTCAAGTCACCAAATCTGCACATTTTAGCTTTATTTCTCATGTCAGTGATATAAACTGAAAATGTTTCACCTGGCTTTTGGTCTCGTGTAAAATAAGTGCCTCTGTAATGTAACATTTGTCTAGGGGTTGCACATTTCTCTAAATTTATGTTTTAAGCACTCAGGGTCTTCCCTTGATTCAGCTGGTACCACAATATGATGGTTTCCTCCTTCACCTTCATATACTTTGGGTGCATACACAAATAAACACCCTCTTTCTATAGCTCCTGACCCAGTTAAGTTAAACAAAATGAATGCCCTTGTACGTGCATCTTTGTCATAAAAAGCTGCTTGTGTGAAAATACCATTATCCTGATGGAATACTCTCCTGTTCTCTGCTATATTATGATCGAACACAAGTGGACTAGGTGTGAGAAATGCCTCTGCCATATCAGCACACAGTAGTGAAGGTGCTTGAAATTATGTATGAATATACACACACATAAATATATATATACATGCCAGAACTTTATGCCAGTACTTGTAATTATGCCCAGCATCACAGCAAACTCTTTGAAATAACTGCACTTTGCCAAATAAGTCTCTGTAGCACAAGAACACTCTGAAATCACTGTACTTTATGAAACCACTCCTTCTCAGTGTATGAAATACTTCAAAATGACTGTACTTTGTGAATAAACTGTACACAATGGAAAAAGCTCAGAGTAAGAAACACTTCGAGATGAATGCACTTTGCAAATAAACTGTACACAGCACATGAACTCTTCAAAATGGCTGCACTTTGTGAAATAACTCTGCACAGTGTAAGAAACACTATGAAATGGCGGCTTTCTGCGAATAAATGCACACAGCACAAGAAACTTTTCGAAATGGCTGTACTTAACTGCACTTTGCAATATAACTGCACTTTATACACATGAAACTCTTTGAAATAATTGCACCGCAATAAAGCACACACTCTGCAAACACTTTGCACACTCTGAGATACTTCGAACAACTCTAGTTATTCTTTGAATGGGTTCGGTCAATGCAAAATAGTAGTTTGTGCCCAAACATGGTATTTTTACTAAAACATGCAGTTGTCTTGCTTTTTAAGCTTAATTTGCCCTTTTAATCTCTTATCATGCTCATTGTACTTTTCTTGTGCCCGTTTTACTTTAAACATGCTCATTATGCAAACCAAAGGTAATTCTGAGCCCCATATGAATAGTTTTGCTAGTTTTATCAAATATTGTGGTTTTAAGTATTTCATTTAATTAATAATGTGGATTGTGCTTTTCCTTTCCTTAATAATACATTTTTGTGCTACTCGTTTGAATTAATAATGTGTTTTGTGCCTTATAAATGTGCCATTTCATTTTCTTTGCCAAATAAATCATTTGTGCAGTTTTGTTTACCTTTAACTCATTTCTGGCCCTTTTTCATTTGTCTGTGCTCTGTTTTACTCAACCTGCTTAGTCTGCCTTCACCTTCAACTCTGCACCTCATGGCTCGAAGAAGTAGTTCTCTTGATCCCGATTCTGACAACATGGGGCTCGTCTGGTCAGGATAAAACAGATGAACATTCGTGGGTTCTGTTCAAGCAGCATTATTACACCCAAACTCATCAGAAACGAGGCTTTGTAACAAACTTAAATAAACTTATAAACAGACTGACTACTGCACTCATGCATGTACTCTGGCTGTTCTCTCAAAATGGCATTGCTGCAAGCAAGTGCGCTATATTTATATGTACTTGCTACATTTGGAAATGCTTCATAAAAGCATATACACACACTCTGATCTGCAAGCGCAACTGGGATAACTGGATGGGAACAGAAAATACACCCCTAGGATTCCACTTGTGTCCCTGTTGGACAGGGGCATCGGGTGCTGGGCTAAATTCTTGGCTAGGTTTGTAAGGGCCTCAGGCCCAATAGCCTAGTAGCTTCCTATGATCCTATGATCCTGTGACTAGGAAGGGTGAGCTTATCACCTGCTGCACCAGGAGTAATATAGGGATTTTATCTTATTTACCTTCACTCCTCAAGCCCTTTGTAGTATGCCAAGATGTATAAGTTATACCTGATCTAAACGCCTTTACTAAATTATCACTTAAGGCATATATACATACATACTTTAATATTAAAGGAAACAGGCCATATTAACATTTTTCTTTTTTCGGGAATCATATATTACATTCATGCTCTTTTTTCTTTTTAACAATTAGCATTCACTCCAACATTACATAAATTGCTCAATTCCTGTCTTCCCTTAAACCTCACTCCTCATCCCCTGAACAATATTCTGCATATATTGTTCCCACAAATCCCATTCATTTCTATGTAATTTGCTACTTCTTTCTAAATATTCCACCTCCAGTTCTTTAATTTTCTTTACGATATTGAATACTTTAATTACAGTTGGTTTAGATTTTGATTTCCATTTTCAAGTAATTGCATTTTTGGTAGCAAGCAGCATTAAACTTAATAAAGCTTAACCATTTGTAGGCAACTCACATACTGTCTCCCAGCTCAAAAGACTCACCTTTCTAGTTATACCCGTCTGCTCCCCCAAAATTTCTGACAGTGTACTCCTCACCCCCCTAAAAAAACATACTCCCAGTTACCTCTCTTTTCCATCACGCCTCTATCATTTGCTATCTGCCTGAGGAAAAATTCTCTGAAGTCTGATTTGGGTATAAAAATACCTATGCAAACACTTCAAGCAAAACCTCTAAATCTTTTGGACTTTGACACATACTTACGTATGTTTTCCCATTGTTCCTTTGTAAATTGCCATTCCAGTTTCTCTTCCCAATCTTTTCTAACCACCCAGATTGATTCTATACTCATTATCTCTTTTTTAACAATAACTTCTGTTTTACTCTAGACTCAGCTGGTCTTTCATGTAGTACTCCTCTATCCTTTTCTTTTTGCCTATACTCTGATATTAATCCCTGGTAGGGAACAGAAGTCTTAACCAGCAGTCCAGACATCTACTAGGCCTCATCCTATTCTATTAACTTTCCCTCTGTAGTTATTTACTCACAATATATTAGTTCCTTTTTTAATTTTCTTTAGTAAATTCCACCCCCCTCTAACCAATTTTCTATACCCTTACTTACAATCATCCCTATTTGTAAAATCTGCTTTCTCCATTCCCACGTTGGCTTGGTTTTTAGAATAGTTTTTCCCACCTTAAAAAGATAATATTTTATATGGTGTTATTATTCTCTTTCAGGATCTGCATCCCAACTCCCATTGTCTCTTTATTTCTTGAACTCTACCATCTCCCTGCTTAATCATCATTCCTTTCCATTTTGATTTATAACCTTCTGGATGTTTTATTTATATGAGCCTTAAATGTGTAGCTTTAACACAACTCTAAACTTTAACAATTAGCATTCACTCCAACATTACATAAATTTCTCAATTCCTGCCTTCCCTTAAACCTCACTCTTCCTCCCCGAACAATATTCTGCATATACTGTTCCCACAAATTCCATTCATTTCTATGTAATTTGCTACTTCTCTTTTCTAAATATTCCACCTCCAGTTCTTTAATTTCCTTTGTTCTATTGGAAGGGTCAACATATCCCACTTAACTTTTGCCATCTTCCCCTCCCAGATGAATTGCTTCAACTCTTTATTACTTATTGTCCACAACTTCTCTTCTGGTAGATAAAAATATACCTGACCAGTATATAAAACCATTGGGACTAAAAACATTTGGACTGCTTGCATCCTGCTATTCTTATCCATAAAGAAGAGCTTCCAGTTTTTCGTTTTTTTGTTTTATCTTTTGCATATACTCTTCCCACATGTTACAGCAGAAGCCTTTTTAATCCATAGTCCTAAATACTTCATCTTATTATGTCCGCATAAATATGGGTATTGCTGAACCCATGTGTGTGTGTGTGTGTGTGTGTGTGTGTGTGTGTGTGTGTGTGTGTGTGTGTGTGTGTGTGTGTGTGCGTGTGGGGGGGTACATAATTTATGGCTATATCTTTTATTTTATCTTCAATAATGTTATATCTGGAAAAGACTTGAAACTGCCTCATAATGTTCCACAACACTGAGATGTCCCTTTCTGGATTCATCAGGTAAAAATAATATCATTTACAAATAAAGCTAACCTTTCATGATTACCACACCAATTACATCCTTGCATTTCTGAGTCCCTTATTTTCTTTGTCAATGGTTCTAAATATAACACAAATAACAAAAGAGAAAGAGGTCACCTCTGCCTGATTCCACTGTTCAAACACAACATATAAGAGAGGAACCCTCCCACTTTAATTTTTGGCTCTGATCCTTCATATATCCTCCTGATTAAACTTATTATTGTATCAGGGAATGCAAATGCTTCCATTGCCTTATTCATAAAATCCCAGCTTACTCTGCCGATTGCTTTCTCTGCATCAAGACCCACCAACAGCGGTGATATTTTCTTACATTCTGCTTTCTTTTGGTCATCAGTGTTCTATTAATGCTATGAAATATTTACCTCACCTCCACATAATCACAATGATCCATATCCATCAATTTTGGCAATACCTTTAACAATTTATAATCATGGTTAAATGGGTCTTTATGAAGTTGGGTCTGATGGTCTTTACCATCCATAGATAATGCACCCACCACAGCTTTCTTCCAAGATACTGGTGCCTCCCCTCCTTTTTAAAATATTTTTAAATAAAATCTTCCAGATATTTATCACTTTCTTTCCTCCAAACTTCCACAGAAATACCATTTGTTCCTGGAGCCTTTACACATCAGAGCTTTTATCTTATCTCCTTCTATCTTAATTGTTAGTTGTTGAGGCTCATCTACCTCTAACCTTTGCATAATTATGTCTTCTGTAAATATTTCCATTTGTGCTCTGTATTGATTTCCATATGTCTCTCTTGATACAAATGTTCATAAAATTTCTGAAATATCTCTAATACTTCTACAGGATCTCTGGCAATTTTTGTCATAGGCTCCCCAAGTTGGCTATAAACATTTTACTTTCTGTTGCCTGAATCATTGTGCTAAATGTCTTTGTACTCTGGAGTTTAACAAAAATAGTTGCTTAACAGACATCTTTCCAAACTCATGTATGTTCCTAGATACTCCCTTACATTCTCTTTAGTACTCTACATTTTTGCCTCTTCTTATTCTGTGAGAGATTTCCCTTATACCTTATTTTCCAATACTTTAACCTTTGTCAGCCTTTCTAAGTAATTCCTATTATTTCATAAACATAATGTTTTCTGTTTTATTTCTACCATATTTTAAACTCATTTTCATTTTATCTCATTCAGTAGTTATAACTTCTGATGACACTTCTAGCTTCCCAAATAACTCTCAAATAATTTCCAGTATTAATTCCTTAAATTCCTCTCTTTTTAACAGATAGATGGGCAAGCATCAGTATTTAATTTTTATTTCATTACCCTGCATTTTTATCTTAGTTTTTTATCAGTGCATGATTTGAAATTGGTACTAGATGTGTGCTGAAGCTTTCAGTTAAATGCACATTTTCTTGCAAAATATAATTTCTATCTAATCTAGCCTATTTATTGTACATTGGGGAATAATATATAAATTTTGTCCAAGTTCCTCCTACTGAATTCACATTTTCCATGCCAAATATCTTTATAAATGTCTTCAGAAATCTACCTTCTTTTGTTATATTTCCCCTTCTGGGACCCCCTGATATATCCTGACTTATCCTGACTACTGCAAATCAAGTTCTAGACCCCACTTGTAAGTAATACTCTCTGCTGAAAGCTGATTATTTCACCCAAAAATTTTCTTAAGGTCCAATAACAGCAGTTTTTTGGTAGAATATAAATACGTGGGGTCTATATTATAATCTCGAAGGTTTAAAACTTCGAATCACTAAAGATCGAACTTTAGTGATCGAAGTCTTAAATCATCGAAACCAAAATAAAAAATTAAATAAAAAAAAAAAACTAAATAGTGTGTCCATTTAAATGTCTGATGTAGTGCGCTTTCAGTATTGTCATGTCGACAATATCGTATTCGATATTGTCGGACTTCGAGATTTTAATATAGACCCGAATACGTGCCAGTGTAAATCATCTTCCCTTGCCAGTAGCTATTTGAGCACCTCACCAATTAGTATAATTACTCCCTTTTTCCTTTTTCCATGATATTCTGATAAATATGCATCCTGAAGCCCTTTCCTTGTCAAATTCATATGCTCATTTATTTTTAAGCATGTCTCTTTCAGCACTACTATTTGAGTACTCTCTCTTTTTTGTCTATACCTGTAAGGTCATTTACTTTACAAGATAATATGGAGAGTGTATCCATTATGATAAAAAGGTATTGTTCCCACATATTATGCATGATAGTTTTTTAATGTGTATGTTACATTCACATACTAATATTTGACTGGCTGATCTTTTTTATAGTTTATTTTCATCTTCTTTTTAACCTATGTCACTTTATCAAAACAGTTTATGTTAATGAAAACTCGCAAACAAAAAAACTACATACATTTTCAGAACACCCCCATCCCCTATTATCTTAGAACAAAGATGCAAAACTATGTACATTTTCAAAAAAAATGACAGTTAACACTCCAGACAGGAACAATTGCCCAAAACTGACAGTTGCACCCACAGGTATTACCTAACCTAAAATGAAATTTACTCATGCAAAATTGCATGCTACATCCAGTGTTCCCACTTATACTGATTTCTGTCTGTTCTTTTCTTAGCTCTGTTTCTCTCCTATAGTCTATGGTTTTTAATACCTTTTCTTTTTGTCACAATTTTGTCAAGATCAACTCTTTTTGCTGGAGTAATTGTATTTTTGATATTTTAGGCCTTGGTTGTTTTCTCATGGCCAGATTTGGAGCATAGACAGAATGTGCCCTTTCAATTAATAACCCTACTGTGGAATACCAGCCCATTTAATTATTTGTACTTTCAAAAGATTAACAGAATCTATTTCTTCTATTTTCTATGGTATAGCAGGAAATCTCAGGATTTTTCTGTGCACTCTTATCTTCTAACTGTGCTATTTCTAAACAGCTTTTCTTGAAAAGACTCATGCTCAGTCAGCCTTTTCTTCATTTTAGTATCTGATTTTTGCAGTTTTCATCTCATCTGCATAGCTAATTAATGCTTCTTTGATATTTTATCAACTTTTTGTTATTTGACTTTATATATTCATTAGGAATTGCACTTATTTTAAGATGCTCTAAACAGATTAGGTTTATTTTTTCCTCTAAAGTATTGGAAACAATCTTCTGTTTCAAAGATGAAACTTGAACTGCCTTTTGCTGAACAGCTGAAAGATTCTTCTCAACCAGAGTTTTTTCTTCTACTTTTCCATTTGATTTTCTGTTACTTTGTCCATATTTCTTCTTTGTTGACGTCTAGACAGGGTAATTAAAAGTCAGTAATTAAATTACATCCAGTTTGATTGCTTTAGGTTTTTACCCTGGATGCAGTTTTCACAATGGGAGAACTGTAATAAACCTGCTGATCAAGCTGAAGCCATTTTTGAAGTCCTGAGTTACTGCATGTTGAAAGTTTGTACTGCATGTTTTGAAAGGGTGTTCCTACTTTATGGCTGAGTTATGTATGTTGTGCTTCCCAATTTGTATACTGTCTCTGTTTTTAAATGCATAACTTTCACTTTCGTGTACATCTATTGTGCAGTCATTGGTATTGTGTGGTTCTCTTTTACACTGTATTACTGCTCTATGTAATGATAACTACAATCCACACTTGCAGCTGTCCTTTGCTAAGCATTAGTCATAGATACACCATTGCAGATGAAGGAGCTCACCCTTGTAGAGGAATCCCAGAATTCTAAAACAGACTTGGACAACTACTCCATTTGATTTACAATTTTAGTTTGAAGATTACAGTATATATACTGCATAGTGCAAAACTCTTGAGTACTTCAACATTATCCTCAAATACATTCTTTGAATAAACAACTTAAATAATTTTTATTTTAATGGTAAAATAATATAATATAATGAAATATGTTTACAGGTGTTTCAGCTTAGGTAGTTACAAATTAGGAAATCATATCACTTTCATTAAAAGCTGGTGGACAGAGAGAGAGAGGTGGGACAGCAAAACAAAGTAAATGATCCTCTCATCACAGGGATATCTGTCTATAAAATGTCTTCAAGGAGGTGTAAGCCTTGACTGTAAAACAAATTCATGCAGTGTGGCAGTCCCTTTTCAGTTCATTTTTTGAGGTATAACAAATTAGAAAATAAAATAACCACTTACAATGCTATAGAGACATCAGTAATGCAAAAAAGTACATGATATCCTTAAAAAATTATTTCTAAAAGTGATCATCCCATGGTAGACATTCTTTCAATGGATTAATCCTGAATAAACAAAATATTATGGTGATGGAAACTTAACTAAAGCAAAATGTGGACTTTAATGTCATTTGAAAATTTTCACTACATCTAAGACAGAATCTGTTTATAAAGTCAGACTTTTGGCATTGTCCTATATAGTGATATTGAGAGAAAAAGTACTAATGCCATAAAGTGTACAAGTCCAACACTACAAAATGAGCTGAGGCTGAAATATACAAACAGCAATTAGAGTGACCTGAAACAAAGCCACATGAACCAACAGGTACTTGTGTGAAGGAATGTGGAAGAACACACAGAAGGTTAGCAGCTCTGGCTTGACGTTTATCCACATTCCAAAGAGAGACTTTCTTTAGAGACGTTCAGCATAGTCTGGTACATTTAGAGAAAAGTGGTAAAAAACTGTAATTTATACTAAAATAAAATAGTCAGAGTCCAGAGCAACAAAGTAAGCTGAGTCTGAAACATACTAACAGCAATTAAAATGACCTGAAGCAAAACTGGATGAGCTAAAAGGTTCATGGGTGAGTGGCTAGTATAGAACATGCACAAAGATAGCCAGCTGTATAGCTGAGGCTATAATTTTAATCTCAAGTATGTCTGCAAAACAAACAATGAAACATCATAGTAGTGGAAACTTAAGGCATAAAATATAAGCAGTGTCATTTAATATTTATTTTTACAGCAAAGACAGAATTTAAGTGCAGACTTTCAATGTGCTCATGTACAGTAAGAGAAAAACAAAGAAATGTGCAATTTCATACTAGAAATTATAATGCACACTGTCCAAAGCAGCTTAGCAAGCTGAGGCTGAAATACACTAACAGCAGCTAGACTAACCCAAAGTAAATCTATGTGAGACAGTCAGTTCATTGAGAGGGAATGAGACATAAACCCCAACCTAAAGAGTAAACAAGACCTTGGTAACAGGGACCTACAAAAACAACATCTTGTCTGGTAAATCAAAAGGAATGTACTAAGTAAAATTTATGTAAGCAGTCTGTTTAAATTTGGGTTTACTGGAATAACAGAATGAAAAAAAAGGACGGATAATGAAAGTGCAATGCAGAGCCAGAACTTATGCTTTATACACTGCAGGAGATGTGACTAATATATGTATCAAAAATAAAAGAGAAATTACAAGAGCATTTCTGGTGGAACAGTACCATAAAATTATATCAGCTCCCAGTTCGACCTAAACTAAAAGGTAAAGGGTTTAATATTAGGCAGCACCAATCACATAGGTGGATAAAGCCTTGACTATGGCCCAGGTGACCTGAGTTCAATTAACTGTTCTGGAGTTTGATGGCATAAGCAGGTTAGGATGGGTGCATCCATCTTGGGGGCAAGGTTAATGCATAGCCACCTGGGCATTGGATAGATTCACTTGGAGGAGGAGCTGGGATGCAAATATTTAGCATTTAAGTGGACATTAGGTTCACTAAGCAACCAATGAATGACAGGTGCATGCTCTTGCACATCTACAATGAAGGCTATGTAGGGATAGCATTGTGCGGCTCCACAGAGGTGCGGATCACCTGTCCACCTGCCCATGGTTTGGGTTAGGCCATAACATATGACCTCATGTAAGAATGCCAGTGAGGGTACAAAGTACCTTTATGGATGTTTAAATAACTGTCTCCAGACAGCTGTTGCCCTGATACTGGGTGAAATGTGTGAGTAAAGGTGAAAACATTAGTGTGTCTGATCTGAGGTGGGCTTGATGGTTGGTAGGAATGGCAAAGAAAATTATACAGAAAAAGAAGTCAGTGCTTTAATATTAAAAATGTGGTCCTGGGTAACTCTTTTAAATATACAGGACATCCAAAATATATCAGTAAATCATGTTTAAACTGTATGGTACAGCTAAGAAATAAAAAAGCTACAGTAAACTGAAAATGTGATGTGCTGCTTCAGCTATCTGCTGCTTAAAAAAGTTCAGCAGAAGTGCTTCACACATGTTAGGAACATCCACTGCCTAGTATGCATGTACCAACCATGGACCTCATTGAGGCACATCAAAGTCACTTCATTTATTTATTTTTTTATTGACATTTGTTTAACGGGAAAGTCCGACTGGGTAATAAATACCCATTTTCAGCAGAGGCCTGAGAAGCAAAGCTCCAGAGAGTTAAATATTTATTTATTATTTATTTATTTTACATCTGTTTACCGGGAAGGACTGACTGGGCACAGGTCCTTTTTCAGCAGAGAGAAAAGCTCCTAATACAGTTTATAACTTTTCATCTGTTAATTTTGTTTACATCAGACATTTTAAATACATAGTAACAGTACACAGTAGTATGAGTCATTAACAATGCAAAAGCTAGATACATTCACATAAATTTCGGAATTTAAGCAATTTATATATGTTTTAATTTGTGAATAATTACATATTTATTATACCATGCAGATTTGCAGGACCACAAAGCTTAGGATATAATAGAAGCTAAAATAAAAGGAGGTGTGAGCCGTTAATGAAAGTAGAAGAGTGAGAAAAAGGGTACATTAGTGGCATTAGTAACTCACTGAGAGAGAGGGACTGTGATGTACTGTGAGAGGCAGTTGGAAGAGAGCAGTAGGTGGTATAAAGATTAATTAGTGTTGTCATAATTACAGAGCCGGGTTGCAGTAGGTGGATTTTAAGGCTAAGGATGTAATACAAGTTGGCATAGGAGGGTGGGATGTGGGGTTAGTAAAAGTTGGGTAGGGAAGGGATGGGGTACATTAGTGGGAGTAACAAAGTTCTAGGAGAGAGGGGATTGATGATAGAGCAGTAGGGCATATAAGAGATTAATCAGGGTTGTCACAGTTACAGAGCCATGATTGCTGTAGGTGGGATTTTAAGACCTTTTTGAAGGAGGGAATAGACGTTGTGGCTGAGATGTTGGGGGGAAGGTTGTTCCAATGTTTGGCAATAGTGTTGCTATAGAGGGCTATCCCTGTGAAATTTTTCACTTTGGTCACATTTAATAGGATTTTTTGATTGGATCGTAGGACTCTAGTTTTGGTGCCTGGGTGTAGTATATGTTTTGTAGAGCAGGGTTTTTTTCAGGGTAATGAAGTAGTTTGTGGATTAGTATAAGCTGATTGTAAAGAATGAGGTGGAGAAGTTCCAGCCAATTGAATGTTTTAAGGGGAGTGCAGTGGTGTGATCTGTGAGGGGTTTTCGTTGCAAATTTAGCAATTTTATTATAACATGCTTACAGCTTGGAAAGGTCAGGTTTTCTGAGATTGGTGAAGATTGGTGAGGCGTACAAAAGAGTGGTGATGAGATGGGTGCATGCTATAGTGGCTCTGATGGAGGAAGTTAGGAGCTGTTTGTTTCTGTATAGCATAATAAGTTTTTATGTACTTTCTTTATGTTATTTGATATGTGTATGTGAAATTTCATTTTGCAGTCAATTACAACACCTAGCAGTTTGGTGTGAATGACAGGTGATATGACTATGTTATTACTGGAGGTGATGTTAAATGTAATGTTATGAGGAGAATGTTGTGTGGGTGGAAAGATAAGAAGCTAAGTTTTATTGGGATTTATCATTAGCGGACCGGAGTTCCGCTGTGGTGACCCCTAACCAGGAAAAGCTGAAAGACAACAACATTAGTTGTGATTCAGAGAGCCATCTTTCAACAGCTAGAAAGGAGGATTGTGTTGGTTGTAGTAGTGCCTGTGGAGAGGAAGAACAGATTAGCATGGAGTCATCTGCATATTGGATGATAGTACCATGAAGTGTGGCAGTATGTAGGCTATTAGTGAAAATAGAAAAGAGCAGTGGTCCAAAAATGGAACCCTGTGACACTCCTACTGAGACTGGTAGTAATGGGGAGAGTTCCTGGAGCCATCTTACTGCCTGCTGTCTGTCTGATAGGTAATTTCTAAACCAGGAAATGATGGATGAGGTTAGATTTAGTTCTGAGAGAGTGTGGACGAGTTTATTATTATTAACCATGTTAAAGGCCTTGGAAAGGTCTAAGAATACAGCTGAGACATATTTTCTATTGTTCCTGTGGTTGCTGACTGGCTGTGTGAAAGACATAAGGGCTATGGCAGTGGTATGTGATGGTCTAAAACCATGTTGTGTATTTGTGAGTAGATTATGAGAGTTTAGGAATGTCATGATTTGTGTGTGTACACACCTTTCTAGGATTTTGGAGAGGGAAGAGTATGGTGATTGGTCGGTAGTTGGTATAAAAGAGTAGTACAACTGCATTAAAGAACCATATATACATACAGTTTGATAGTAGAAGCTGCAAGGTAAGAAAAGATTTGAAGGAGCAGTTGAATATTAGGCTTAAAAAAGCCAAATTAGATGCTCTTTTCAGACCAAGAATTAAATTGCAACTTAGTAGCTTATTTAATAAGGAATGTATTTATTTATAAAACAGAACTTATCCTACAATTTACCAATGGTAGAGAAGGAAACAGGGGAAAGGTGCATTAAAGAACAGTAGTAGAAAAAGTGTATGTGAAACAGTAATTTTAAGAGTAGTTTATATTTTAAAGGACGTTTAACACATGTAGCACATACAGAACATTAGGCAGTGCTTCTAGCAACCTATTACAGCCTAACAAGATGGAAAGGAATATAGGAGCTTGCTGACTTGGATACAGGCAGAACTGCAGCTAGGTGTTCCAGTGCCACATGCAACTACCTGATTTGGCTCCCTATTAAACTTTAAGTTGAGGACTGAAAAAAAGATCCTCTCCATTGAAAACTGCAGCAAATCACTTGTTACAAATGTAATACGTGGCTTACAACACCATACATAAAGTACTGGTGGGAGGTTGACATAATGGTTAAGGTGTTTACCTTACAGGCACATGGTGCAGGGTTTGATCCTCATGTGGGTTAATTGGTTAGGCTTAAAATGGCCCACAATGGCAGTTTGCCTAGTACTAATCTATGAAACTATGAAACTGAAGTGTTAAAGCCCTGACTACAAATGCAGAACAGGCATTCATTTCTGAATGCCACAACTGCACTACCACCTGATCGACATTTGCAGGTTATACCCTATAACACCTAATACCTAGGTTGGCTGTGCCCTTTGCCATGCCTAACTACACCTCTAGACAGAAGATAAAGATATAAACAAGAGACTTATATAAATGGCATAATAGCATCAGTAAGATAAAAGTACAATTAATTAAAATTGTTAATCTACTTATAGAACCCAGTGATGGAAGTTAGATCTTTCCAGAATTTCATAAACTTGACTAGCAGCATAACAAGCAGTACCAAAACTCTGTCTATCAAATGGCTTAAAAAAGTGAGAAAACCCAAGGCTTCTGGTATGGCAGGCTAACAGATTGGCTGTGGTAAATATAGTTCCCAGAAATAAATTGAATTAGGGACTGGGAAATCAATTAATTTCATTGCTTGCAACATACCTCCTAGTAAAATAGCTCATTGTCATTCAGCAGCAGAAGAAAAACTGCATGGACTGCATGATTAACTCAAGATCCAAACAGATTACTGGAGAGTGAAGTGCAGTTAAAGGCAGCAAAGATAGTATGGTGACCCATACTGCATGGAAAAAGGGCCTGGCAGCACAAGGTGATACAAGCCAGGATCAGCAACGTTCAGCCTCAGCGCTAACATTGGTGGAACTCCAAAAAGTAAATCAAAAGATAAACCTTTTCACAGAAAACTCCTCTGCAAGGAATGATGATTCCTAACAAACCATTCTGATGCCCTGATTACAAGGAAAATGCAGCCCTGAAGGATAAATTGGCTGATATAGAATCTAGAATGATTTGGTGGACAAACAAATGAATATGGAGACAGAAGCAGAAGAAAAATTATGAGACTAACAGGAGTGCCTGAAAGCATGGAGAGTAGAAATTGTCATTTAGCAAGATGGATGGGCATTTTGGAGGACTTTATAAGAATTGAAAGAGTTCACAGGGTCCAGATAAAAGCTATGCTTCAGAGATCTGGCAGACTAAGGCACATTACAGTTAGATTCAGATCTTATGCTCTAAAAGAATAGATTTTGGCTAAGCTGTGAAAACCCGAGATGATCTGCAAAGTTAAAGATGACCAAACAATAGCAGAAAACAACTACACTGCTGCAACATTGCAAAAAGGGTCCAGGTTTTACTCTGTGATATGACCCTACAGGCAGCAGCATGTAGGGTTTACTCTAGTCTACCTAGCGTTTTATAAATTATTATTGCCAGGGCGTGCTAAAACATTTTTTGGATTCACAGAACACAATACAATTTCTTCAAAAAAGGGTGGAAGACACTCCTACAGCTATGAATGAAGCTGCACCCCAGGAGGAAGGCACCACTCGAACTACCAATAATCTGTTGACTCAGAGCAAAACAGAGTCAAATAAGGGAACTTTATCAATTTTCACTAAGGCACATAGTTCAACTTCAAAGAGCTGAAGATTTAAATATAGAACTTAGTCAGTTAGGAGGAGGGTTTGGCTTTAAGTGCTACATATGAAAGTCTCTGAAGTGAAGGGGTGTCCCGTTTCCAATATGTTTTTTACATTATAAACTCTGGAGTTTAACTGGTATAGTGCTGATCATACAGCGGGTATTCTTGCATTTGTATGACAATAATTAGCTCTCTGAAGAATGGCATCAAAATTAATATGAAATATTCTTTTTATCAGATGGGATAAGACACTTGACTGCATTGTTTGTTCCTTTTCTTCTTTTTTATTAGTCACAGGATCCAGGTTTGTCCAATCAAGAGTATGTCATGGCAAAGACATTCAGGAAGACAGATGTTTCATTAGATGCAGGAAATATGCATGATTTTATGACTGTGATAAATTCTGAACAAAAGGATATATTAAATTATACAATGACTCCCCCCCCCCCATTAATATTCCAAAACATGCACTCTGATTGGTCAGCATGCACGTTGTAAATCAGACTTATACTAATGGAAAAAGGACCGGTCACCCAGACTTTTTCCATTAGTATAAGTCTTTTTTTTTTTTTTTACAGAAAAGAAGAACGCAAGATCTCCGTTGCTTTTTAGAAACTGTCTCGCTATGTTAAAGGAGTTTAATATAGCGAGACAGCTTTAAAAAAAGTAATGGAATCTTCCTTTCTCCGTTGCTTTTTTAAAGCTGTCTCGCTAAGTTAAATTGGTTTAACATAGCAAGACAGCTTTAAAAAAAAAGCAATGGAGATTCTCGTTGCTTTTTTTAAAGCTGTCTCGCTATGTTAAACTCTAACATAGTGAGACACTTTGTAAAAAGCAACGGAGATCTTGCTTTCTCCGTTGCTTCCACCCACAGCTCTGATGTACTGCATAAGTGTACGCATGCACAGTACATCAGAACTGCCACAGAATACCAGACAGCTGCGGAAGGGCAGCATGGAGGCATTATACAATGCCATTATTTAAGAAAAGTAAGTATTTTTTTCTTAAATAATGTCATTGTATAATAGCAATAACCCACTTCTGGGTGTGGGTAATGCTGGATTTACCCACGGTTGTCTTTGTTTGGCCACTCTGGCTTCGCCCTCGTGACCAAACCACACCAACCGTGGGTAAATCCAGCATTACCCACATCCAGGCAAGGGTTATTGCTAAAATAGTGGATATTGGGAGCAGAAACAGGGGATGGACTAGTAAGCACCACTTGACAAGACTTGAGCAGGGGTATAGGTTTGTGAACAAAGTGTAAGATAACTTCAGACAGGAAAGTATATGATAGTATGAACAATCTTTACTCAATTGTGAACTGAAAATTACTTACAGTTGTAAATAAATTGATTTGAGATTTGTTATGAATTTATTCAAATGTTTAAAAATGTCTTTGTTTTTATACCCTAAAAAATGGAGGTTTTGACAAGTAGAAAATACTGTATAACCATAGAAAAGAAGAAATCACTTACCATTAAGATGTCCGAGGTGGGGCCTAGAACAGAAAATGCCCAAGAAGCAACTATAAGGATATGCATAAAGGCACTCATGTTTGTTTAGATACAAAGTGATATTATTAACGTGGGAAATATTAGTTTCCTGGAATGTAAATAGTTTAAAAAACATAGTAAAAAGAAAGGTGTTTCTTTTTTTTAAATAGCAGTATTGAATTATCACTTGTGACATAGACAAACTTACATTTATACAAAAGTAATCAAATTGTATTAAATTAACATTAACAAACATTATACTTCACATATATTGCTATATGTCATATAACCTAAGCAACATTACATAAATTATTCAATTCCTGTCCCTTTTTTTTAAACAAGAAACATCTTTATTAAAGCATCACTTACTACATAAGCAATCATACATTTTTATAAATGAAAATGAAACACACCAACACAGACAAACATACATTTATACAAATGAAAACACCAACACAATCTTAGTTGTAAGCATTTTACATCACAAACCAAACTGACACATTCCCAGTTGCAAACATTATACATCACTTATAATCTACCCAATCATTTCCAGTCAAACAGCACATAGCTCATTTAAGTCCTGCATTCTTTTAAACCTCATTCCTCCCCTGTATGTATTGTTCCCACAATTCACATTTTTCCTATGTAGTTTGCTCCTACTCTTTTAAACATCTCAGTTCCAGTTGTTTTACCTCTGTTACTGTATTCACTACTTCTAATATAATTGGTTTAGATTTTGATTTCTATTTTCTAGTAATTGCTTTTTTGGTAGCCATCATAATTAGACACAGCAGGGCCTTACCATGTCTAGGCAATTCAGATTCTGTATCATAGGTCAGAAAAATCATGTCCCTCATCACACCAATCTGCCCACCCAGCATCTCCAACAGTGCATCCTGCAGGGAATCCTTAAAATCTGCCAACCCACCACACTCCGAGAAAATATGTTCCCGAGTACCTCTTTTTTCTCTATCACACCTCCAACATTTGCTGTCTACCTGAGGAAAAATTCTCTTGAGTCTACTTGGGGTATAAAATATCTAGGTAAACATTTCCAAGCAAAAATCCTAAATCTTCTAGATTTTATTACATATTTGGGAGACATACATATATCCTCCCTTTGTTTCTTTAAGAATTGCTTATCCAATCTCTCTTTCCAATCCTTTCTAAACTCCTCTCATTAATTTGTATAGTTATCGTGCACTATTTTATATGCTCTACTAATTATTTATTTTTTAATGGCAGCTTCTGTTCTAGATTCTACTATAAACGCTACCAGTGCTAGTCTTTCATTTAGGACCCCCCACACATTTCTTTCTCTTTGCCTGTACTCTGATATCAATCCTTGACAGGGAAGGCAATCTCTAACCTGCAGTTGAAATAAATTCTTGGCCTCTTCCCATTCTATTATGTTTCCCTCTCTAGTTATTTGCTCCCAATACCTTGGTTCCTTTGCCAGTTTTCTCCAATAAATTCCAGCCTTCTCTTGCCTATTGTCTATATCCCTAATTGCAGTCATCCCTATCTGAAGAATCTTTCTCCATTCCCATGTTGGTTTAGTTCTTAGAATACTTTCTGCTACTTTATTGATATAATATTCTGTATCGTTATTGTTATTCTCCTTAAAGGTCTGCATCCAAAATCCAAGTCTGTCCTTGTTTCCGGAGCTTCCCCCCTGTTTCAACATCATTCCTTTCTACTTTGAACTATAGTTTTCTGCTTGTGCTATGTATAGGAGCAGTTTACCTTTAAAATGTTGAGGTCCACTTGTCTGATGCTTAGATGAGAGAAAATACGTTTTTAATAGTTTGAATTAGCGAACAGAAAAATGCCGAACTCATAACAACGAATGCTAAAGTGCATTCGCAGTTGAGAATTCGGTATTTAGAGTGGAGATTGCACTACAGTGGGGATTAGGACATGTACCCTTTCCCTTACTGTAGTGCGATCTCGGAGTTAGTATATATATATATATATATATATATATATATATATATATATATATATATATATATATATATATATATAATTAGCAGGGGGTGTGGGTGGTGCAAGGGGGCTTGCACCCCCCCCCCGCATAATGGTCATCAGAGACATCTGAAAATGAAGGGTGTTTCACACAAAGTTGGCATTCCTTTGTTAACTTTTTTGTCTACCATTTTAGCTCTTTTGAGCATTCGGCTTTGCAGTTTCCAACATTTCAAGTCAGGTAAGTAAATAGTCGCACAAGTGTGCTGCAACATTTTAAAGGTAAACCATAGGAGCCTTAACTGTGTAGCTTTGAAATACACATTCAAATTGGGTAATCCCAATCTTCCCTGTTGTACTAGAAGAATCAGTTTATCCCACTTGACTCTTGTCGTCTTCCCCTTCCAGATAAAGTCCTTCAGCTTTTTATTAATTACTATCGATAAATTCTCCTCTGGTTGATAATATACTTGACCTGCGTATAAGACTAAAGGGGCTAAAAACATTTTGATTGCATGTATCTTACTATCCCTAGCCATATAACAAAGCTTCAATTTTCTCAGTTTTTTTATTATCTTTTGTTTAGTCTCATTCCACATATCCTTAGCTGCCATAACAGAATCCTTTGTAACCTGTACTTCTAAATAAGTAATTTTATTATTTTATCATGTCCCCATAAATAAGGATATTAATATACCGATTCATGTGCGTGTACATAATTTACTACTATTGCCTTTGTTTTAGCTTCATTAATTTTGCATCCTAAAAAGATTAGAAACTGTCTCAAAATGTTCCACAACACTGTAATGTCTCTTTCTAGTTTTATCATATCATAGGTTAGTACTAAGCTAACTGCCCTTACGAGCCATTGTAAGCCTAGCCAATTATCCCTTGTGAGACTCAAACCCTGCACCTTGTGCTTGTAAGGCAAACACCTTAACCATTAGGCCACCCTCCCAACCCTACCCTACCCTTTGTCATGTATAAAATAATATCATCTGCAAACAGAGCTAGGTTTTCTTGACAGCCATACCAATTATATCCTTGAATTTCTGAGTCCCTTTTTTTTGCCAGTGATTTTAAATATAATTTAAATGACAAAGGGGAAAGAGGACACCCTGCATGGTTCCTTTGCTCAAGCAGAAATTATCAGAGAGAACCCTACCACTTTAATTTTCAACTCTGATCCCTCATACATCCTCCCAATCAGCCTTATAACCTTCTCAGGAAATGCAAATGCTTCCATTGCCCTGCTCATAAAATCCCAGCTTACTTTGTCACATGCTTTCTCTGCATCAAGACCCACCAACAACAATGGTATCTTCTTACATTCTGATTCTCTCTGGATTATCAGTGTTCTGTTAAGGTTGTCACATGTTTTCCTCCCCTCCATAAAATCACAATGATCCATAACTATCAATTTTGGCATTACTGTTGTCATTGTTTTAGCCATGATAGACATGAATACTTTATAATCATGGTTTAGTATTGAAATGAGCCTGTATGAAGCTTGATCTAATGGATCTTAGGTTCATAGGTTCATAGGTAGGTACTAGGCTATCGGCCCAAGGCCCTAAGTAAGCCTGGCCAACAAGGTTCCCTGGCTTACACCACCCAAGAAAGTTATTTTCCTGTGCCCCTGTCGAGCAGAGCCACAGAAGTGATCCCTGGGGTGTATTTCCTAGTTCCCATCCACTCATCAAGATTTTTCTTGAAGAGTGCTACTGTGGAACTTTGCTTGACATAGATGGGTAGCTTGTTCCAGAGTATGGGAAGTCTGTGGGACAGGAATCTATCCCTCCAGCATGCCCTGTTTATTGTGGTGACAAGGTTTAGGTTCCTAGAGCATGTAGCTCAGAAGGATTGGGATTTCTTTAGGTGTAGCATGTCTAATGGCTCTGGGTTTGACATAGCTTTATATGTTAGGCAGAGATCACCTCGGAGTAGGCGATATGCTATGGAGTAAAGCTGGAGTTATTTGAGATGGTCAGTGTAGGGCATCTGTTTGAGGCCAGTGATCCTCTTTGTGAGGTACTTCTGTGGCCTTTCCAGTTGCTGCAGATGTCTTGTGAGCTACATTCCAAAATGGGCATTGTACTCTATAATGGGTCTAATGAGTGTCGAGTAGAGGGGAACAATGACCTCTTTTTTCCTGGATGAGAACCCTTTTGTGATGAGGTGTACCTGTAGAAGGATTTCCTGACACCTGTGGTGATGTGATTATCAAAGGAGAGACTACTGTCCACCTGGGTCCCAAGGTCTCTTATCACATATTCAGCATTAAGTAGACTGACGCCTATGTGGTAGTTCATGGGTACAGAGTTTTTACCAAAGGGGATGACAATGCACTTTTTGGCATTGAGCTTGAGGCCATGGCTCTGACATCAGGCATCTGTCTCAGTAAGACACTTCTGTAGGATGTCCTCGTCATTTGGGGACTCGACTATGGCTCCTAGTTTGCAGTCATCTGCAAACTTTTTTAGCCAAAGGCCATCTGTGTTAGCCTGTACTTCAGAGATGTAGATACCAAACAGGAGAGGTCCCAGGACTGAACCCTGTGGTACTCCACTTGTCACTGGCTTGAAGTCAGATTTGGAGTCTGCAACTTTTACAGTGTGGGTTCTGTCAGTGAGCCAGTTGGCAACCAATCTTGTGATGTAGGGATTTATACATAGTTTAGTGAATTTAGCTATAAATTCCAGAATGGGGGATGCTGTCGAAAGCCTTGGCGAGGTCAAACTAGGCTGTGTGAACCACCTTATCCTTGTCTACGGCTTTGGTGACTGCCTCAAAGAAGTCGATCAGGTTCAGGAGGCATGATCTGCCTTTCACAAACCCGAACTGGGTGGGGTCCAGAGTTTGGAGGTTACCAATGTCTTTCTTTATGAGTTCCATGATGATACATTCCAGGGCCTTACAGATCACTCTTGTCAGGCTAATAGGGCGATAGTTCCTGGGACCAGTGGTGGCTCCCCCTTTGTGGAGTGGGATAACTGTTGCTGTGCACCATTCAGTGGGCACAAAGCCTGACATGAGGCTATGATTGAACATGGTGCTTAGGTGGGGAGCCAGTTCATTCTGAAGTTCATGTAAAACGCAGCCTGGGATGTTGTCCGGTCCCATGGATGCTGTGTTTTTGGCTTTAGAGAGTGCAGCTTTTACCTGCATAGTTGTGATTACAGGGACTCTGCATTCTTCCTGTATAGATATGGGCCCTTTAGGGTGTGAGGGGGGGGGGGGTAAAGTTGGTACTGAACCTATCTGCCAGGATGTTGGCAATATCAGTTGGTTCTGTAATTTTCGTGCCTTTGTGCTGTATCTCAGAGCAGATCTGGGTGTTGCCATTGAGATTCTTGACATAGCTATAGAATGTTTTGTGGTTGTCCCTGGAATCAGTGGCAATTTTGTTTTCATAGCTAGCTTTGGCGGATCTTATAAGGGATCTCAGCTTCTTACTGATGCTGACCAGGGAGCTCCTCCACTCATGGGATTTTACTCTCTTTTGCAACAGTTTCTTCCTTCTGTTGTAGAGTTTGTTTATGACAGGGAACCACCAGATTGGCTTCCTTTTTTTGGAGGATAGCATCTTGGTTCTGTTTGGGATAGCACGATCCATGCACTTGTGTAAGTGCTTATAGAGTGCATTTGTGTAGGATTCAGCAGTTGTAACTGTATTCTCCATCTGCATGGGTGTCATGAAGTTCGCCACTTCTGTCTTAAAAAGCATGAAGGTGGCTTTGAAGAAATGTTTTACCATGGTTTCCTTAATGGGGGGTGAGGGCAGGATGTGGATATCTAGGGTGATTAGCTTATTGTTGGATCTAACCAATGAGGAGTTGATTTCAGGTGTGGAACACTGGTCATTCATGTTGGTAATGACTAGGTCTAGGATATTGTTGCCCCTGGTGGGGGTGTGGATAAGTTGATCCAGGGCATTGGAATTTATGAATTCCAGAAAGCATTGAGTGAAGGAGTTGGTACATGAGTAGTTTTCTCAGTTAATGGTGGGGTAGTTGCAATCGCCCATTATTAGGGTGTTTGGTTGAATCCTAATATTTTCCAGTATATTAAGTAAAGAGAAGTGGGAATCCTGGGGCATGGTGGAGGATCTGTAGGAAGCTACAATTTGGATTGCAGTTTTGCCCAGAGTTAGTTGCACTTGGATAACCTCGGATGCATTATGCTGAGCAACTAGCCTGGAGGTGTGGATATCCTTAATGAATATAGACATGCCTCCGCCTTTAGTGTTCCGGTCCAGGTTAGATGGCCAAAAAGTGTGGTATGAGTTATAACCTGGTAATGCAGGGGTGCTCTCTGCAGCCTTGAACCAGGTCTCAGTCACTGCACAGATATCGATGTTCTCCATTTTAAGGAGTGCCTCGAGGGAGTGCATTTTGAGATTTAGACTTCCAGCATTGAGTAGCATTACCCTCAGTTTTTACTTGCCTGTTCCTGTTATGGTGGTGAATTTGTCATTTGAACCTTGCCTAAAAAAGGCACTATAGGGGCAGCAAGTGTCTTAGCCAGTATCCGGAATCCCAGGGGTGACAGGTGGAGGCCATCTCTGGCAAAGCATCATAGTCTGTCGACCATGTCATTCCAGGGAGACAGATACAGGATCCCCTTAGAATGACACCAGATGCTTAGCCAATTGTTGAAGTCAATAATTTTGTCCTTGTACTGCGGTATCATTCTGGGCAATGGCAGGATGCTACTCAGGGCTAGGGTCATACCTGCCTGGGCTACAAGATCGGAGAGCTCTTCCATGTCTCTTTTCATGTAGTCCAGGGAGGTACATCTCAGGTCATTCACACCAACATGGACAATGACAGAGTCATATTTGTACTTGTTGTGGAGTGACCTGAGTGCGTGGGTTATGTGGTGGATCCTGGCACCCGACAGGCAGCTGACAGCAACCTTCTCCTTGTTTAGCCTGGTGAGTGGGACATCAGTGTGCCTGACTATAGAGTCACCTATGACTAGTGTGTTGGGTATGTTGTTTTACCTTATGGGCTGTGGTTGAGTGGCACACTGAGTCTGTGGGCTATGTGTCATTTGGGGGGGGTGGAGGTTGCTTGCGTTTCTGCTTTGGAGATCTCTGTTGCTTGAGCAGATTATTATTGAGATCCTCTGCGAATGTTTTTATGCTTCTATTTGTGGATTTTGGTGGTGTAGGTTTAGTGGGACTATGTGATGAGTGTGGTGGGGTGCAAGTGTTTACCTTCTCCTCTTGACTGCCAAGTTCAGTCTTGACTGGAGAGAGCTTTACCTCCAGTTTGGCTAGATAAGTGCATCTCTCTCAGGTTGTAGTGTTGGGTGGTAGCAGGAGACAGTTGTCTGTGTACATGAGGCAATTGCTACATTGCCCCAAGATGCCCAGATTCATCAGATAGACAGGAGAGAATACTGGGAGCTGACCCTTGGACATGCCTGAATAAAAAAATATTTTCCTCTAGACAAGTGAGGAAAGTGAGTACAAGAGCTGTTTTCCCTAAGCAAATGAGGAAAGTAAGTACCAGAACTGTTTTCCTTTAGGTAATGAGGAAGGTTGAGTGCTGTAGTAATTTGTAGCTTATTTAGTGCTTACAACAAGTTCTGAACAAGTGCTGAGCACGAATACGCAAATTCAAGTGCTAAAACTAAGAATCTGTATCTGAACTAGACTAGTTACAGGAAAGTAACAAGTGGAAATGCGGGCTTTTAAATCAGAAAGTTGAGAGAGATGGAAAAATTGCCCAAACTGCCTATAACTACAATTTCTGGGCCAGAAACTACTCCTTATGTGGCAGATAGGTTACCTAGTGCTTACCCTCTTTAGGTTTTTCAGCTACCACTGCTTTCTTCCAGGATGCTGGTACTTCTACTCTGCATAAAATATTGTTAAACAAAACCTTCCAGAGGTTTATCAGTCTTTTCCTTCCTAGCTTCCAAACTTCCACAGGAGTACCATCAATTCCTGGGGACTTTCCTGTAGATTGGCTGTACTTCACAATTTTATTTCATCTGCTCCTATCCTAACCACTAGTGATTGAGCCTCATCTACATCTAACCTTGACATATTTAATTCTTCCATAAACATTTATATTTGTCTGTTTTCTTTATTTCCATATTTCTCTACGTTATAGAGACTTTCATAGGATTTCTACAAAATATTTTGTTACCTTGCTTGTTATAGGCACCCTAAGCTTGGCGACAGCCCTTTCTACTTCCTGCTGCCTGAGTTGTTGTGCTAAACGTGTTTGTGCTGTAGTGTCATTATCAAAAACAGTTGCCTGATAGCAGTCTTTCTAAACTTGTGCGTATTATAGAGGTAATCCCTTATTCTTTGCTTAGCATTCTGCAGTTGATCCTCTTCTTGTTCTGTGAGATTCCCCCTATTCTGCAATCCTTTAACATTTGTCAGTCCCCCTAAATAATTATTGTTACTTCTTAACCATAGCTTCCTTTTTTAATTTCCATCCTATTTTTAAACTCCACCTTATTTTATCCCTTTACCTAGCTATATTTTCAGAAGAAATTTCTACCTTCTTTAATAGCGCACGAATAATCTCCACTACTCATTCCTTAAATTCCTCTCTTTTTAACAGACAGGTGGGAAAGCACCAGTGTCTCATTTTTATTTCATTACTCTGTGTTTTTATTTTAGTTATTATTGGTTGTTGTTGTTGTTGTTGTCTTTTGGCTTTTCTCGGTTAGGGGTCGCCACAGCGGAACTCTGGTCCGCTAATGATTGGCAGTAGATTTTGACGAACGCCGAGGTGCCAGCTCGATGTTCAACCTTCAATGAAGGCACTCCCATTTACTCATGTCTTTCTAACGGCCACCCAACCGCGGGGAGGACATGATCTGAAATAGCTATTGGGTGCATATCAAGACAGACATTCAATTAAATGTACATGTTCCTGTGAAATGTAAATTCTATCTAGCCTAGCCGAGTTTTTATATCTTGGGGAATAATATGAAAAATTCACTCCGAACTCCTGTTACTCAATTCACATTTTCTATGCCAGATATTTTCATAAATTTCTTCAAAAGTCTACACTCCTTTGTTATACTTTCCCTTCTGGGCTCTCCAGAGACATCTTTACTGTTGCAAAGCACATTACAGTCCCCGCCTATAAATAAACCCACCAAAAGAGCCAGGCAAAGCCTTTACTGCTATACCACTGGTAAATTATGAAATACCCTACCATCAAATATTAGTGCCATTGAATCCATTAAGACCTTCAAATTTACATTGAAAGACTACTGCCTCAACTCTCACATTTGTTCTTGTGCCTAAGCAACAGCAAACAGACTTAATCTATCCCAGACCCCGTCTCCCTTCACTCTGCTTGTCTCGTCACATCTGTCCTTATCCTATCAAATAGCATCTATGCTATAGTCTACTTACTTATCTCATACCTCTTTTAAGCGTCCCTAAACCACTAACAACTTTCATTCTAGCCTCCATTACACCTCCTTTCTTATTACATTACCCTTTTCATGTATTCTGTCTTATACATAGATGAAATTCTATTCTGTTCATCAACCTCTACCATATCTCTCACCGTAATCTTTCTGCAATGCATCTTAATCTAACTTCTCACACTAATCTCTCCTTCATCTCCTATCTCTCAGCTAACCCCCTACCTCTTCTACTACTTCTATAATCATTCGGTCTCCCTAACATTAAATTATTACTAAACATCTATCCTTATTACTTACATAGTGAAAAAGCTCTATTGGCTGTGTGCTAATCAAGTTAAAATTCTAATCTGATTTTTTTTTTCTTTCATTTTGTTCTTTTTTCTCTTTTCTTTTTTCTCAGACACCTTTATTAAATTACCACTTGTGACATAGGCAAATTTACATTCATATTAAAGTAATCAAACTACATTTATTTATTTTATTTTACATTTCTTTACTGGGAAAGTTTGACATGTCCTTTTTCAGTGGAGGCCCAGGGAGAAAAGCTCCACATAAAACAATACATAGTGAACAAAGGTTCAGTGCAGTTTTCTATAACATACACAATTAAAGACAGTAAGAGTTAGAGAAATGTTTTAACAACAAGTATAGTTAATAAAGATTAGATAACCCTTAGTATCTAAACATACAGGCTTAAGAAAGTAGCGAAACAACAAGCCTAGTTAACAAGATTAGATAACCTTTTGTAATTAAAGTAGAGGCTTACAAAAGTAGCCATGAGTAGAAATATTCAGTTATGTAAGAGTCTGTCAAACAGTATATTATTTTACATTTGAGTTTCTTAGATGACAATGACAGAAGACCTTAGCTAGAAGATGTAGAGATATTGCGGTTAAGTCGGCATATAGTCAATGGGAAAGGCAGTTTAATCAGGAATGGTACATGGGCATAGCCATTTTTTGGATAGGTGAGTTTTTAGCATTGATTTGAACTGAGTTGAGGTGGTTGTGGATGTTATATTGCGAAGTAGCATATTCCAGATTTTAGCTATATAGTTGGCATAGAGGGACTCACCAGCCTGATTTCTGGCACTGCTAATTTTTATCAGGGTTTTGTTACTAGATCCCAGATTTCTAGTACTAGAGTATGGTTGTAGTAGATTTTGCAGGGCAGGTGTTTTCTCTTTATGGTAGCATATGTTGCAGACCATGGTTAGTTGGTTATATAGTAGGAGTTGAAGAAGCTCTAACCAGTTGAGTTGCTTGAGTGCTGTACAGTGATGCGTCCTAAAGGTTGAGTTTGTGGCAAATTTTGCAATCTTGTTATAGCATGACCCCAGTTTTGTTAGGTCAGATTTTCTTAGGTTGGTGAATATGGGTAATGCATAGAGTAGAATCAAGATCGAATGGGTTTGAGCTATAGTGGCTTTTGTGTTTTTTGTGAAGTAAAGTTTGTTTCTATACAGAGTACATAGTTTTTTTGTGTACTTTTTTATTGTTTGAGATATGTGGATGTTGAATCTCATGATATTATCCATTTTAATCCCTAGAAGTTTAGTGAGAAGTGTGGGTGTGATGATGGTGTTGTTTGTTGGCATAATATTCAAAGAGGGGAGGGGTGTAGTAGTTTTAGTGGGGTGGAATAGCATGAGTTTGGTTTTATTGGGGTTTAGGATGAGGTGGGTGTTTGTTAGCCATGTTTCAACTGCTAGGAAGGACTCTTGTGTTAGTGATTGTAGGTCTTGTATGGTAGGAGCTGCACATATTACTATGGAGTTGTCTGCATACTGAATAATAGAGGCATGTGGGACTGAAGTATGGAGGTTTTTTTGTGAATAATGAGAAAAGAAGGGGGCTTAGTAGGGAGTCTTGGGGGACACCTAGATTCACAGGAAGAGGGGGAGATAGGTTTCTTTGCCATCATACTGCTTGCTGGTGTCCAGTCAGATAGTCCTGGAACCAAGCAAGAGTAGACTGACTGAACTTTAGCTCTGAGAGGGTGTTTTGGAGTTTGTTGTGTAAGACCATATCAAAGGCTTTAGATAGGTCTAAGAAGAAAGAGGATACATATTTGCGATTACTTCTGTGATGGTGTATTGTGTTAGTGATGATAATAAAGCAGTAGTAGAGCTGTGATGTGAGTGAAAGCCATGCTGTGTATTGGATAGTAGTTTGTTTTGCATGATATGTGTGTGTACAATTCTCTCTAGTATCATAGACAGAGGGGATAAGATGGCATTTGGACGGTAGTTAGCAAGCACTGTAGAGCTGCCTCCATTGTGAAGTGAAATTATGTGGGAAGTCTTCCACATGGTTGGGGACTTGGTGTTCTAGTATGGATCTGTTGATAAGTATTGAAACTTGATAAGCTATTGCTAGAAATACTGCTGGTAGGTTATCTACAGCTAGGGTAGTTGGCTTTAGTTTCTTAAGCAATTTTTTATTGTTATAGTTAAGATGGGTTATAGGGAGAAGGTGTTATACTCTTCTCTTTGACTAGGAGTAGTTGAGGTAGGGGTGGGAGATTGTTAGAGAGGGCAAGTATGATTTCAGTAAAGTATTTGTTGACTTGGGTAGCTATATTTTCTATATTATTAGTAGTAGTAGGTTGGGGTGAGCTAGTTTTACCTGTTTGGAGTATGTTGTTTATTGCTGACCAGAAGTTTTGTGGGTTATTTTGGTATTTAGTTTGAATATCAGTGTAGTAGTCTATTTTGTTATAGGATTATAGGATCATTCTTGCTTAACTTGTTTCTTTGCTTTATTTTTAAGTTCACGATAGTTAACATAACAAACATTATACTTCACATATATTGATATATATCATATAACCTAAGCAATATTACATAAATTATTAAATTCCTGCCTTTTTTAAACAAGAAACATCTTTATTAAACTGTCACTTATTACACAGGCAATCATACATTTATACAAATGAAAAGAAACAGCACCAACACAATCTTAGTTGCAAGCATTTTACATCACAAACCATATTGACACACTTCCACTTGCAAACATTATACATCACTTATAATCTACCCTTTTTTTTCTCACTCCAGGAACACATAGCTCATTTAAGTCCTGCCTTCTTTTAAACCTCATCCCCCCCCTTCTATGTGTTGCTCCCACAATTCCCATGATTTTTTCCTATGTAGTTTGTTCTTACTTTTTTCTAAAGATCTCAGTTCCAGTTGTTTTATCTCTGTTACTATATTAACTACTTCTAATATAGTTGGTTTACATTTTGATTTCTGTTTTCTTGTAGTTGCTTGTGTGGCAGTCACCATAATTAGAGACAGCAAGGCCTTACCATGTCTAGGCAATTCTGATTCTATATCCTAGCTCAGAAAAATCATCTCCCTCGTCACACCAATCTGCCCACCCAACATTTCTGACAACGTATCCCACAGGTAATCCTTAAAGTCAGACAACTCACTGCACTCCCATAATAATATGTTCCCGATTACATATTTCTTCCCTATCACACCTCCAACATTTGCTATCTATCTGAGGAAAAATTCTCTGAAGTCTACTTGATGTATAAAATAACTATGTAAACATTTTCAAAGCAAAAACTAAATATTCCAGATTTTGTGGCATATTTGGGAGACATACATATATCCTTACATTGTTTCTTTGTGAATTTCTTATCCAATCTCTCTTCCCAATCCTTTCTAACCTCCTCTGATTGATTCTTATAGTTATCATGCAATATTTTATATGCTGTACTAATTATTCCATTTTTAATGGCAGCATCTGCTCTAAATTCTACTGAAAACTCTACCAGTACTGGACTTTCATTTAGGACCCCCTTATTTCTTTCTACTTGCCTATACTCTGATATCAGTCCTTCATAGGGAAGGCATTCTCTAACCTGCAGTCCAAATAAATCCCTGGCATCTTCCCATTTTATCATCTTTCCTTCTTCAGTTATTTTTCTCCCAATACCTTGGTTTCTTTGCCAGTTTTCTCCAATAAATTCCAGCCCCTTCTTGCCTATTGTCTATATCCCTAATTGTAGTCATCCCTATCAGTAGAATCTCATTTTTCCATTCTTGTGGTGGCTTAGTTCTTAGAATACTTTCTGCTACTTTATTGATATAATATTCTGCATGATTACTGTTATTCTTATTAAAAGCCTGCATCCAAAATCCCAGTTCCTCCTTGCTTCTTGAGCTTCCACCCTGTTTCAACACCATCCATTTCTACTTTGAATTATAGTTTTCTGCTTGTGCTACATATAGGAGCCTTAACTGTGTAGTTCTGAAATATCCCTTCAAATTGGGTAATCCCAGTCCGCCGTGTTCTACTGGAAGAGTCAGCTTATCCCACTTGAATCTTGACGTCTTCCTCTCCCAGATGAAGTCCTTCAGCTCTTTATTAATTGTTATCCACAACTTCTCCTATGGTTGATAAAAATATGCCTGATTTGTGTGTAAGACTAAAGGGACTACAAACATTTGACTGAGTGTATCTTAATATCCATATCCATATAACAAAGCTTCCATTTTCTCAGTTTTTGTATTATATTTTGTTTAGTCTCTTCCCACATATCCTTAGGTGCCACACCAGAATAATTTTTAATCCATACTCCTAAATACTTCATTTCATCATGTCCCCATAAATAAGGATATTGCTGAACCAATTCTTGTGTGGGTACATAATTTACCACTATTGCCTTTGCTTTAGCTTCATTAATTTTGTATCCAGAAAAGCTATGACACTGTCTCAAAATGATCCACAACACTGTAATGTCTTTTTGGTTTTGTCAGGTATAAAATAATATCATCTGCAAATACAGCCAGCTTTTCTTGACTACCATACCAATTATATCCTTGACTTTCTGAGTCCCTTATTTTCTTTGCCAATGGTTCCAAATATAATGCAAGTAATAAAGGGGAAAGTGGACATCCTTGCCTGGTTCCTCTACTCAAGCAGAAATTATCAGAGAGGACCCCACCCACTTTAATTTTCACATCCGATCCTTCATATATCCTCCTAATCAACCTTATAATTGTTTCAGGAAATGCAAATGCTTCCATTGCCCTGTTCATAAGGTCCCAGCTTACTTTGTCAAATGTTTCTCTGCATCAAGACCTACCACCACCAATGGTATTTTCTTACATTCTGCTTCCCTCTGGATCATCAGTGTTCTGTTAATGTTGTCAAATGTTTGCCTTCCCTTCACAAAACCACATTCATTCATAGCTATCATTTTTGACATTACTTTTGCCATTCTTTTAGGCATTACGGACATGAACATTTTATTATCATGATTTAGGACTGAAATGGGCCTACATGAACCTGGATCTGAAATATCTGTACCCTCTTTAGGTATTACAGCTACCACTGCTTTCTTCCAGGATGGTGGTAATTTTCCTCCTCTTATGATACTGTTAAACAAAACCTTTCAGATCTTTATCAGTTTTTTTCCTCCTAGCTTCCAAACTTCTACAGGAATACCATCTATTCCTGGGGACTTTCATGAAGATTGGTTATACATCACAATTTTTATCTCCTCTCCTCCTATCCTAATGATTAGTAATTGAGCCTCATCTACCTCTAACCTTGGCATATTTAATTCTTCCATAATCATTTCCATTTGTATCTTTTCTTGATTTTCATATTTCTCTGCTTTATAGAGACTCTCATAGAATTTCCAAAATATTTCTAATGCCTTTGCAGGCTCTCTTGTTACCTTTCTTGTATTATAGGCTCCCTAATTTGGTGACAGCCCTTTCTACTTTCTTTTGCTTGAGTCATGCTAAACATTTTTGTGCTCTAGCGTTATTATAAAAAAAACAGTTGCTTAACAGCAATCTTTCTAAACTTGTGCATATTATCAAGGTAATCCCTTATTTTCTGCCTAGCATGCTGCAGTTGATCCTCTTCTTGTTCTGTGATATTCCCTCTATTCTGCAATATTTTAACATTTGTCAGTCCCTCTAAATAATTCTTGCTACTTCTTAACCATACCTCTACCTTAATTTTAGCCCACTGCCTTGCTATATTTTCAGAAGAAATTTATATCCTCCCTAACAGCTCCTGAATAATCTTCACTACTCATTCCTTAAATTCCTCTCTTTTGAGCAGATAGGGGGAATAGTGCCAATGTCTCATTTTTATTTCATTACCTGCTGCTTTTATTTTAGCTATTATTGGTGCATGATCCGAAATAGATATTGAGGGAATATCAAGACCTTTAATTAAATACACATGTTCCTGTGAAATGTAAATTCTGTCTAGCCTAGCCCATTTTTTGCATCTTGGGGAATAACATGTAAATTCACTCTGAACTCTTATTACTAAATTCACATCTTCCATGCCAAATATTTTCATAAATTTCTTTAAAAATCTACTCTCCTTTGTTATATTTTCCCTTCTGGACCTCTTAGACACATCTTCACTGCTGCAAACCAAATTCCAGTCCCCACCTATAAGTAATATTCCTTGCTGAAAACAGATTATTTCTCCCAGAATTTTCTTAAGCTCCATTATAGCAGTTTTAGGTGGCATGTAAATACATGCCAGTGTAATACTTCTCATCTGCCAGTAGCCCTTTAGCACTACAAATCTGACATTATTATCTTTTTTATCTTCTGCTATCAATATTGGAGCTCTTTTTGTAATTAATATAAGTACTTCTATTTTTCTTTGTCCCAGGTATTCCACTGAATAACCTTCCTGAAAACCTTTCTTTATCAAATTCACATGTTCACTTCTTTCTAAGTGTGTCTTCTGTAACATAGTTATTTGTACTCTACATTTTTAATATAGTTCAATACTCTTTCTTGTTTGTATTTATCTGTGAGGCCATTTACATTTAAAGACATTAATGAAAGCATTATTGTATTAAAAAGTTATTATTCCAACTTTTTATGTATAAGACCCTTTTTGTTAAAAGTCTATTTCCAGCTTTTCTGTTACAGACATACACTGTTTGGCAGATTGCACTTTTATACAGTTGTTTCTTGTCATATCGATTTGAGCCTATGTCACATCTTATAAAACATTTTGTTTTATTGAATGCCCTCAAAAAACACCACCACCAATACCCCCTGAAACCTGTTAACTTAATACTAACGCAAAAAACTATGTTCATGTGCCCCTTCAAATATTGAAGTTTTACCCTCCTAATAGGAACAAAAGTCCCAAACTGACAGCTATACTCACAAACTTGAGTTAACCTAAAATAAAGGTTATCCATGCTAAGACACATGGCACAACCAGTGCTTCTACTAAGTTCTGATTGGTTTTGACTTATCTTTATAGCTCTCTCACCTGGGAAAACCCCTGAATGTTTTCAGAGAACATTAACTACCTTGGGAAACCCCTGAACACTTTCAGAGAACATTATCTACCTTGGAAAAACAATGAATGCTTTCAAACAACATTATCTCTCAGCAATTTCTCTTTTCTTTTTTTTTTTAGTCAATCACTCTCCATCAGACTGTAGCCAGTTTCTCCTTATCAGATTGTCTCCATGGAGACATGAGAATCAAGTAGCCTGTTACTCTTTATCAGATTGTTTCCATGGAAACATGAAGACCAGCTGCAGAATTGTTACTAAGCATGCATGTATTTGCTAGAAAAAAGCCTCATAATATTAATGTTCTTTTTCATTTACTTGCTCTCTCTTAAAATTTGTTACTAAATCAATCTAAGGGCTTTAATCCAGTCATTCCCCCATGCAGGAATGAGAAAAAAAGCACATTAATTTTTCTTTTATCATGGTTTTTAAGCAGCTCAGCCACGGTGGTGCAGGGGATAGCATTGTCACCATACAGCAAGAGGTTCTTCGGTCTGATTCTTGGCTAGAGTACCTTCTGTGTGGAGTCTGCATGTCCTCCCTGCAGTTGAGTGGCTTTTAAAGACATGCAGTAGGTGTGTGTGTGTGTGTGTGTGTGTGTGTGTGTGTGTGTGTGTGTGTGTGTGTGTGTGTGTATGTGTGTGTGTGTGCCTTCTGTGAAGATTGGGTGCCAGGCTGGCAACTCAACCCTGTAAAAAATCCACTGCCAATCAGTCTACAGACCAGTGATCTGCTGTGGTGACCCCTAATGGGAGAAGCTGAAAGACATTGCTTTTTTAATGGTTTTTAACCAGGCTTTTTTTTATATTACAGTATTTATATTTCTGAAAACTGAACAAGATGAAAGAGAGAAGAAGGGAGAAAGAAAAGTAGAAAAAAAGAATGGCAACACATGTTTACAATCCCCATTACACTTACAACTAAGTGAAAAAACTTTATAGCAAGTAAATTAAACCACATGCCACAAAATTTGTGCTATTTAAGGAAAAAATGTACTTACAGTTAACTTTCTCTCTCCTTGTCCCCACCCAAAGCACTTTTTTGAACATTAATGACAGGAAGTAGGACATATGCTTTAGAGTCCCCCACAAGTTCAACAAATTTTGAAAAATTCCAATATTTCCAGATTTTCTTGTTCTTTCATATTTCACAAATATAATTATTGCATTGTAATCCCATATTAAGTTACTGGTTTTATTACTGTTGATCTCCAAAATCCTGTCTCTGTTTAATTTCCAATGCACTCTTGATTCTTGTAGTCTACTCACATGTTCCCTTCCTTTTCTCCAACATTTTCCATTGAAAAGTTTGAAAAGAATTCACAGGTACAGTCCTGCTGTGGTCTTTATTACCAGAAGAACAAGAAGCAGAATCTCCTTCTGTTTCACAGCTTACTTTTTGTTGGACAAACTGTTGTATTTCCTCCTTAGTATGTACTTCATCAAAAAATTATTTTGTCCCTCCAGGGAAGAATGCCTTGAAGATAAGTTGGTACAGCAGTTTGAATCTTACACCTGCATCTTGACATTTCCTGGATAGTGGAATAAATTTGCTCCTCGTCTGTCTGGTGTACAATGAGTAATCATTCTCTACAAACACTGTGTTGCTGTCTCCCACTTTTAGTACTTTGTCCTTCTGCTACAGTTTTGTCAGAATCAACTCCTTCTGCTGGTAGGATTGTATCCTTACTATTAAAGGTCTAGGTTGCTTTCACATAGCCAGTTTTGGAGCATACACACAATGTGCCCTTTTAACTAACAACTCCTACTGTGGAATGCCAGTCCAACTGATTATTTGTGCTTTCATAAAAGTAATGCAGTCTGTTCCTTCCAGCCTTTCTGGTATAGCTGGAAATCTCAGGTTTTCCCTACATGCTCTCTCCTCTAGCTCTATTATTTTTTGAAACATCTCTTCCCAAGCAGTCTCATATTCAGCCAGCCTTTTCTTCATTTCATCCTCTGAGTTTTTCAGCTTTGCCACTTCATCTGAGTAGTTGTTTAAAGCTTGTTCCATTTTTTCCACTCTTTTGTTGTTTGTGTTGATATACTCCATCAGTGTTTTCTTTATTTTAACCAGGTCTGTTTGCAGCTTCTTATTTCTTCCTGTAGATTACTGGAATTCATGTCTGGAGGTTGCATTGCATATTGCTGAACAGCTGCAGAACTTTCCACAGTCAGTGTTTCTTCCTCACGTTTTGTAGCTGATTTTTTTCCAGGTCCTCTGTATTTCTTTTTTTTTCTGGCATCCAGGCAGTATACTTACTAGCCAGTTAAAGCAATTTACTCATAAAAATATGTCTACTGGCCTTCTCTGCTGAGTTTCTGTTTTCACACTGGAAGAGCTAGAATTAAGCTGTTATTCAATATGCAACCATCTTGGAAGTCCCAAAAGAAGGGTATTTAAATATATAGATCTATCAAAAGCAGAAATATGTCTACTCCAAGAAATACATTTGAATGTAGAGGAGCATAAAACTCTACTAAAGGGGAAGTGGAAGATGAGTAGGTTTTTAGAAGCAGACAGTAGTAGACAAAGAGGAAAAGCTGTACTGATTGCAGAGACCTGCCCATTCCTGTTACAGGATGCTACAACAGAGACAGAGGGGGAGGTTCTTATATTGGTACTAAACTAGCAATATATTCAATGTGTACCTACCCCCAGGCTTTAAGTTTGTGCAGTTTAGGAAAATAATATCCCAGTTTTGCAGTTCCATGAGGGAGCCTGGTTTGGGGGACTGGAATGAGTAATTTCAATTAGTGATGCACAAAGGGGGCCTAGAAAAAATGAGGGTCACAAGACTGGGATAAATATGTGGACAGATATCTTGCAAATGAGGTTAGACAGAAGGTACATATTAATGGGGTAAAGCAGAGTCCATGCCCATGTGAATCATAGTCCATCCTTAAGCCAATTTAAGCATAACCTTGACCAATGGATGGGAAATCAGAAATTTACTCAAGATCTGGCCCCCATGTCTGTGATAGAGGCAGACAGTAACTATGCCCAAACTAACATACTTCCCATAGCCTTTAGAAACTTCCTAAATAACATACCCCTCTTAATAAATGCCCATGACACATAGGGACACAACTGGGTTGGGTTGCACGGCTTAGCTTATAAAAGCCCTGGTGGTCATTAGTGTAGTACATACCTATGAACTTATGCGATAATAAAATGCAAAGTAATGGACCCTTTGTTGTTGGTCCATTTGCCTTTATTTCAAGAGATAAAAAAAAATATAAGTTTATCCCAGATAGATAGGCACTGAAAGTTCCCAAGAAATTATTTAGAACAAGAAAAATTAAGACTTGGGTCTAGGAGCTGCTGAAAACTGAATTATCTAGATCTCGTTGTGGTGGGCATGAACTGATGACACAATGGAATAATGTTAAAAATAAAATAATGTTGAAAATAAAACACTACACAAAAGATGACTGGGAAATCAATAGAACAAGGCTAGCAAATTGATTAGAAGACTTAAAGTGGTCAGAACATATGAAAAGTCAAAGACAAGAAGTATATTGAGGCTATATTAGATAAGGTAAAACAACATTCAATAGAGAAAATGGATAGAATATGTGAATTTTTAATGTCAGGTATCAGGGATGTATATTTTAAAGACTTGCCTAACTATCAAAATATTTTAGCAACTAAAGTGATGCAACAAAAAACAAAACAAGCAATATAAATTCTTTATACAGAGATCAGAAAGTAAAAATATATGACTCAAGAAAAGTGTTAAAGGAGCTTAATAGTTTACTAAAAATCCAAGTCCTGCAGATCTGGATGGAAATTCCAAAGAAATAACCAACTCAACAAGGCTTCCACACCAACTATTGATAAAAAATAATTTTCTGTAAAACGCTTTTTTCTAATAACATGTTCTGAGGAAGTCTATGTTTTATTAGACGAAGGTGCTTAACAAATAAATTATTTTTATTCAATCTGGTGTGGAAGCCTAGTTGAGTGTGTTACTTTACCTGATACAACCCAAGATGACCACAGCTCAAGAAATGATGACTTGTAGAACATTTTGAGTAATATAAACCTTCCAAGCTGATTACCAATACAGGCAGAGGGATTAATGAGGCCAGTCACTCCAGCAGAGATAAGTGAAGTAACACCAACAGCAGCATGGTAAAATTCCATGGTTAGACAGTCCCCATGTTAAATTATAGAAGGAATCAGGAGATGTACTACAGAAAATGTTGGTGATACTATTTAATGAAATACTGAGAACAGGATGTACTCCAGAATCCTGGAAACAAGTTGTTCATGATAATTAAGGAAGGAAAAAAAAGAAGTGCTACCTGGCTTCCTGTAGACCACTTTCAATTTTAAACCATGATTATAAGATATTGATGTCACTGATGGCAAGTAGATCACCAATTCTTATAGCCAGAGTAATATTGCAAGACTAGTCAGCGTATGTCTTGAGTAGCTAAACATTTGATAGTATTATTAGGAAAGCCCCTAATAACTGAACATGGGAATAAGCAATAGAGAAAGATTACATTGCTGAGTCTAGATGCCAAAAAGGCATTATATAAGGTAGAATGGCTATACCACAGAAAAGTTCTAGAATATTTGGACAAAATATGCAGTTTATAAATCTAATCTTCTCAATATATCAAAACTCCTATGCAAGAATTAAAAAAACAAGTAGGGTTGTCTCAAAGGTTTCAGATAACTAGGGGTACAAGACAAGGGTCCCCCCTTTTGCCAATATTGTTTGCCTCTCAAGCCACTGCTGCAAGCAGCTCAATCTTCAACTATGTCAGGGTACAGGCTAAAAGGGAAAGGACATAAAATTGCTGCATGTGTAGATTATGTCTTGGTAAATCTGGAGAACCCAGATGAGGATCTGTCTCAGTTGTCTGAGTTTTATGGAAGTTTGATAGGTTTTCACTAAGGTGATAATAAGGGTCTATGTTAAAAGACCGAAGAGGTGTTTCATCGAACACCTCTTGGTCGACACATAAGTGAACGCACTAAAGCATGAATGCCCAAAACAGCAATTTCTTTGCTTGGCCATCCCCGTGTGTTTGCCCCTTTCCTCACTGTAGTGCGATCTTGGAGTTGGCATATTTAGTTAGGTGGGATATGGGGGGGGGGCAAAGCCCCCCACGTTGTTATGTGTGTGTGTGTGTGTGTGTGTGTGTGTGTGTGTGTGTGTGTGTGTGTGTGTGTGTGTGTGTTTGTGCTAGCGATTTCTTTCCCAGGAAAAGAAATCGCTGTTTTGAGCATTCATACTTTAGTGCATTTGCTCTTTATGTGTCGACCAAGAGGTGTTCAATGAAACACCTCTTCGGTCTTTTAATATAGACCCAATAATAATTAACACACAGCACTTTCTACTTCTAAAAGTTCAAATTACAGGGTTCTGGAGAGATAAAAAGTTTAAATATCTAGGGGTATGGTTAAGTTCCACACTCCTAGACTTTGAAATGATCACATATTACTATTTTTTGAGAACATGAAGCAAGATCTGTAAACCTGGATGTTCCTTCATTTGGTACTGAAATAAGAATGCAGGCAGTGGCCTTCTTTTTCTTACCTCAGTGGCTATATGCCTTTCAGTTATTCCCATGGAATCACCTTCAAAAGTACTTACAAGCCATTAAGAGCTTAGTGACATGTTCTACCTGAGTAGGAAAGAAATCAAGAGTTTCTTAAGACAAGATGGTTATGGCCAAAGCATGGGGAGGTGTGGAACTCCCAGATCAACAGAAATATTTTCAATCCATACAGTAGAAAATATTTATACTCCTGAATACATGTGAATATCCAGCAAGGTGAAAAAGTATTGTCAATAAATACCAAGACATGCAGCCAAGACGTAATAACACAGGAGTTTGGGCATAAAATGATAGATGCATGAAACATCCTTGAATAGCTTAAAACATTACTTGTAAACATAAATGCACATTAAAAATGAATGTATGTGCCTGTAGAAGACATTTATATTACCGTTAGGACTGGGACCTTCCAAAAGCAGAGAGAGATTGATGTTGCCTGGCAAAATATGGGAAAGAAATATATAATTCTAATATCGACTAAGGAAGGGTGCAGAATAGTTAGATTGAAGTAGTGATTAGGAGGAAATAATTTAAAGGAATTAGTGTAGATAGAATATGAGGAATGACTGAGATGGGAAAACAAGAATAGAATCTATTTGGAGGATGATTCTTTTAAGCCAAAACAAGTAGACCTATTTATTCAGAGTTGGACACAGATGGAAATCAGGAAAAAAAAACAAACAAACAAACAAGCATAGCATATTATAGTATTAGACAGACATACATGATGAAAGGAGTATTAAGTATGAAGGCAAGCAGACAGAAGGAACTGAGCATGAGCTTCAGTATGACAGTTTGGGCCATGGTATGTCATCTCAGTAAGTATGCAACTAAAAGCAGCAAATTCAAAATTTTACACAATTATTTTTTTAAACACCTTTATTAAATTATAACAGAAGACATATGCATACATACTTAAAAAAAGCAAAAACTATCAACATTTTTATTGACATACATTATATAATACATATATGTTTTCTTTCTTTAAAACAATTGTCTTTCATTCCAGCATCACCTAAATTCCTAAAGTCATACCTTCCCTTAAACCTCACTCCTCCCCTGAACAATATTCTGTATATATTGTTCCCACAAATTCCACTAATTTCTATGTAATTTGCCCCTTCACTTTTCTAAAGACTTCACTTGAGTACTTCAAATACAGTTCATTTTGTTAACATTTTCTAATAATTGCTTTTTTTTCGGCGGCCAACAGAATTAAACTTAATAATGCCTTACTATGCCTAGACAATTCATTTCATGTGTCCAGCACAAAACTTAGTTACAGCCATGTGCTCTCGTGATATTTCTGACAGAATACTCTGCAAGGAATTTTTTAAATCTGTTAACTCCTTACTCTTCAAAAACATATTCCCACTTACCTATTTCTTCCTTAACACACCTCTGACATTTGCTATCTTACCTGAAGAAAAACATCTTTCAAGTCTACTTGGGCTATAAAAATACCTGTGCAAGTACTTGGCAGGCAAACCCCCAAACCTTCTAGACTATTTCACATACTTGGGAGCTGTAGATATGTCCTCCCATTATTCGCTTGTAAATTGCATTTCTAGTATCGCTTCCCAGTCTTTTCTAACCTCCTCTGATTGATTCTTACAGTTTTCATGAAATATTTTATATGCCCTAATAATTATCCTTTTTTCTTTTTTTAATAGCAGCTTGTGTTCTTTATTTGACTAAAATCAGGTCTTTGACTTAGGACACCGCTATCATTTTCAGTTTACACGTATTCTGATATCAGTCTCTGGTAGGAAAGGCAGTCTCTAACTTGCAGTCCAAACTTCTTTTTGGTCATGCCACTCTACTACCTTTCCATCTCTAGTTATTTGCTCCTGATACATTGGTTCCTTTGCTAGTTTTCTATAGTAAATTACAACCCACTCTTGCCTGTTTTTATTACCCTTACAGTCATCACTATTGCCAATAGTGTTGCCTTAGTTCTTAGAAAACTTTCTGCAGTTTTATGAATATAGTATTCTGGATGGTTGATGGTTGTTATTATTCTCCTTAAGGATCTGCATCCAGAACTCCAACTATCTCCTTATTTGTTTAACTTCCTCCATGTTTCATCATCATCATCCATTTCCACACTTAATTATAACCTTCTGCTGGTGTTATGTACATGAGCCTTAACTAATTATCTCTAAAATATCATTTCAAATCAAGTAATCTTAAACCACCTTGTTCTAGTGGGAAGACCAACTTATCCCAACTAACTATTGCCCTCTTTTCCTTCCAAACAAATTCATTCAACTGTTTATTAATTATTATCCACAACTTCTCCAATGGTTGATAAAAATATGCCTGATTGGTATATAAAACTAAACGGACCTAAGACATTTTCATTGCTTGTATCTTACTATCTATAAACAGTTGCTTCCACTTTCTTAGTTTTTGTATTATCTTTTTTTAGTCTACTCCCATATAGCCTTAGCTTCGTAGTAGAGGCCTTTGTAATACATACTCTTAAATACTTCATCTCATCATGTCCCCATAAATATGGGTATTGCTGAACCAATTCATGTACGGATACATACTTTATGGTTATGGCCTCTGTTTTATCTTCATTCATTTTAAATCTTGAAAAGATTCAAAACTGTTTCAAAAAGTTCCAAAACACAGAAATGTCCCTTTTCTGATTTTATCAAGTACAAAATAATATTATCTGTAAATAAAGCCAACTTTTCCTGATTTCCATACTAATTCTATCCTTGAATTTCTGTGTCACTTATTTTCTTTGCCAATGGTTCTAAATATAAAGCAAACAACAAAGAGGAAAGAGGACACCCCTGCTGGTTCTTCTCTTCATATAGAACTTATTAGAAAGGAACACTCCCACTTTACTTCTTACCTCCAATCCTTCATCCATCCATCCATCTATCCTCAACCCGTTTTTACATTTTGCACATCAGGTCAGGGTGTCACTTCTGCAGTGACAGTCATCTCGAGCCAAGGTTTACACCACCGGGTAGCTAGCAGTGCTGTGGTAGTTCATTTGTACCACTCACTCATACAACACTCTCATCTACAGTGACTTTAGAGTGTCCAATCCACCTACTGCATATCTTTGGAATGTAGAAGGAAACCGGAGCACCTGGAGGAATCCCACGTGACTGCAGGGAGGACATGCAGGCTCTGCACAGAAGGCACCCCAGCCGAGAATTGAACCAGAGATCTTCTTGCTGTGAGGCAACAACACTAATGACTGCGCCACAGCAACCACCCCAATCCTTCATATTTCCTTCTAATTACCTTATTATTGGATAAAGGAATCCAAGTGCTTCCATTGCCCTACTCATAAAATCCTAGCTTACTTTGTTGAATACATTCTTGGCATTACCAACCCACCAACAGCAACAACACTAGTATTTTTTATATTCTGCTTCCCTCTGAATCATCATCATTCTATTAATGTTGTCAAATGTTTGCCTCCTTCCACAAAACCACATTGATTCATATCTGTCAATTTTGGCAGCAGCTTTATCATCCTTTTAGCTAGTATAGACATAAACACATTAAAATTATGGTTTAAAAATGAAATGGGTCTATATGAAACTGAGTTTGATGGATCTTTATCCACTTTGGGTAATATAGCCACCACAGCTTTCTTTCAAGATGCTGGTGCTTCCCCTCCTTTTAAAATACTATTAAACAAAATCTTCCTGATCATTATCACTTTCTTACTTCCCAACTTCCAGGCTTTCAAAGGAAGAACATCTGTTCCTGGAGGCTTTCCTGCAGATTGATTATTTATCACCATTTATGTATTTATTTGTTTGTTTATTTATTTCCAGTTTGATGACCGGGGAGGTCCACTGGGTTCCAAGAGCTCATTTTCAGTGGAGGCCCGGGGAGAAAAACTCCAATAATACATAGTACAAGCTCCATAATATGAAGTACTATACATAGTGGAAACAGAAACAAACTAAGCAAATTTTACATACAAAATAGCAAAACTAAACAAAAGTTAAAGAGCAGCTTGGAGAAGGATGTAAAGCATATTTACATATTTAGTGGTTGAGAACAGTAGTACAAGGTTAAATTAATACAGAAGTTTAAATCATCTGAGAATGATATAGAAGTAACATTAGCATGAATGAGCTCTTTATGCATGAATATTAGCATGAGTTAAATTAATACAGAGGTTTAAATCCTCTGAGAGTGGTATAGAGATAGCATTAGCATGAAGGCAGTACATAGGGTTAATTAATAGTGTGTAAGGAAGAACAAACTTTGTGTGTTATAAAGTATTTATGTATTAAGTAGGTTAGGTAGGTGGAGTGCAATTGCATTTCCATTTTTGGGAGAGATAAGAATGCAGCTGGGTTTTGAAGTGTTCAGAGTTCTCAGAAATTCTTAGAGATGGAGGGAGAGAAGGATTTTTATCTTATCTCCTCCTGTTGTGACTGTTAGTTGTTGAGACTCATCTTCATCTAACCTTGGCATAAGTAGGCCCTCCATAAATATTTACATTTGTGCTCTTTCTTTATTTTCACATTCTTCTGGTTTATACAAACGTTTATAACATTTCCAAAATATCTATAATACCTCTATAAGATATGTGCCTATTTTCTTGTCATAGGCTCCCTAAGTTTGGTGACAATCCTTTCTACTTTCTGTTGTCTAGGTTGTTATGCTAAAAGTTTTTGTGCTCTGGAGTTATTTAAAAATAGTTGGTTACAGCAATCTTTCTAAACCCATGAATATTATCCAAATACTCCTTTATTTTCTCTTTAGCGCTATGCATTTGCTGTTCATCTTCTTGTTCTGTGTAATTCTCCTTATTCTGCAACAGAAAAAACAATAAAAACTGCAGCAGAAACACAGCGAGTGGATAAAACAAGCCAAGACTTTAATACATTTATTAAAGTATTGGCTTGTTTTATCCACAAGCTGCGTTTCTGCTGCAGTTTTTGTTGTTTTTTTTCCATTGAATTTTTAGAACTGAGTAGTTTATTGAGGAGGATTTACTTTTTCTTATTGGCTGCTTATTCTGCAATACTTTAACCTTTGACAGTTCCCCTTAACCATATCTCTTTCCCTTTTATTTCTACCTTATTCTTAAACTCCATTTTCATCTTATCCTACTCACTAGCTATCCCTTCTGAAGAAATTTAGACATCTTCCCTAATATTTTTCACTACCCATTCCCTAAATTCTTCTCTTTTTAACAGGTATTTGGGAAAGTGTTAGTATCTCATTTTTACTTCATTACCCTGCATCTTGATCTTAGTTTTTACTGGGAACAATCAAATATGCACATTGTTCCTGTGAAATATAATTTCTAGCCAGTCTAGCCTAGTTATTGTACCTTGCAGAATAATATGTAAATTTTGTCCTGAATTCCTACATCTGAATTCACATTTTCCATACCAAATATTTTCATATATTGCTTCAGAAATCTACCCTCTTTTGTTATATTTTCCCTTCTATGTCTCCCTGATTCCTTCTCAATATCATAAATCATGTTACAGTCCCCACCTGTAAGTAATATTCCCTTCTGAAAGCTGATCATTTCTTGTAAAATTTCCCTAAGCTTCCTAATGGCAGTTTTTGGTGGCATACAAATACACACCAGTGTAATCCTCCTTCATTGGCAATAGCCCTTTGCTACCACAACCTACCATTATTAGCTTTTCTCCTGTTCTATTACTAATGGAGCCTCTCTAGCAATCAATATTATTACTCCCCTTTTCTACTGTACATGATATTCTGCTGAATATCTACATTGTGAAATGTTTTATACAAATACTAGTAAGAACAAAAATTGTTTTACTTACAGTTATTTATTATTATTTATTTATTGACATTTGTTGACTGGGAAAGTCCACTGGGCCCAGCGACCCATTTTCATTGGAGGCCCAGGGAGAATAGCTCCATACAATAACAAAATTTTTACACAACATCAGCTTAAGTTTGAAAGTCAAGAAAGTTTTTACATAATACAAACTGAAGTAACTATACAAAGACAAATTTATATTATATAGGTATAAAATGCAAGAAAATAAACCCAGTGTGTTACATTTTTAGTAATTCTGTTTGCATATTCTTATAGGTTCATAGGTGTGTACTAGGCTAATGACTCTGGAGCCTTTACAAGCCTATCCCACAGAAGTGCCCTGGCATTGTGCCTCCTGACATTAGTTCCCAGTGTCTCTATCAAGTAGAGCCACTGGAGTGATCCCCGGGGTGAACTTTCTATTTCCCATCCACTCATCAACATTTCTTTTGAAGAGGGCCAGTGAGGTGCTCTGCTTGACATGTATGGGAAGTCTATTCCAGAGCATGGGCAGTCTCTGGGTTATGAACCTGTCCCTCCGGCATGTTCTGCTGATTGTGGTAATGAGGCTGAGGTCTCTGGAGTGTGTGGTGCGGAGGGATTGGGATTTCTTTAGATGTAGCATTTCTAACAGAGCTGGGTCAGACATGGCTTTGTAAGTCAAGCAGAGATCACCTCTTAGCAGACTATATGAGATAGAGAATAGCTGGAGTTTTTTGAGTCTGTCCTTGTAGGACATGTCAGCAGACAGATGTGGATGTCCAAAAACAGTTTATTCACCAAAAATCACAAGCGCTTTCACCCTAACTCAGTTGTAGGGCTTTATCAAGTGTGTAAGCAGTAAAACTACTAGTTGGTCACTTTTTAAAATTTTCATTCAAAAAAGGCGCCAAAAGGAACCATTTTCATTTAAATTTAAAGTAAAACGTACACATTTAAATCTACATTTTGTTAAAATTCATCCGGTCCCATCATAATGATACCCATAATAAACAATAAATGGGTTCTGCAACTACATATTCACAATCTTTAAAACCAACAATTTCATATTAAAAACACAGCTTATGAATCCCATACTTAAAATATACATTTAAATTGTTCAGAATCCAAAGTGGTAAATATATTATACAGTCTAAATGTACCATTGTTAAATAATCTCTCAATTTTGTTCTTGTTGTTCTTGCTGTTATTGTAAGTTCTCAGCCTTTTTTATTAAATACGGCTTAATGGAAATATAATCGTTTAGTCCTGGGGGGTGGGTGGCATTCAACCTTAATTGCCAGTAGGTCTCCCTACAACATAGCCAATTCTCCCAATCTCCCCCTTTGGGATCTGTTGACACCTGTTCCAAAATTCCAAAACGGAAACCTGTATGTTTAGGCTCTGTTAATAAGTGCTTACTTAACGTATTGTTTGCATTTCGTTTTCTAATATTGTATAAATGCTCGTATATACGTTTATTTAATGCCCTCTCTGATTTGCCTACATAAAAACTTGGACAATCTCTACATAGGGCCAAGTACACAATACCTTTAGTGTAACAATTACCCTTCCTAAAATACATCTTACTGTTACCATAATTTTCTAGTATTATGGGTGCTTCATCTAAAATGTATTTACCGTACCCACACCTTCCACACCTACTAGTCCCCTTATATAGGGAAATTACATTTCTGTAATTATTTCTTTCAAAAACTTTCTTCAAATTTGTTCCTGTTTTAAAAACAAAATTAGGTTCAGTACCCACTTTGTGTACTATGTCCCTATTATGTTTTAACATCTTCCAATTCCTCTGGACTAAGACTTTAACTTCCCTGGTTATACTACTATGTTGTAAAACAAAAGCTTTTTTAAAAGCTTGTTCACCACCTACAGTGTCCCCTGTAATAGTTTCCAAAGTTTTCCCTAAAATAGGGGTATATTTTGTACTACATCCATTTACAATTTCTTCCAACACTTCCTGTACTAACCAATCAGGGTAGCCTCTTGACCTAAATAAATCTGAAACAAATTCTATTTCTTCCAAGAAATCATCCCACTCTGCCCCCATAGCTACCCCTCTAACCTGTTTGAAGGTTTCTCCCTCAAAATACACAAAATTATTTTCTAAAACCATCCTCATTAGTTCAACCAAAAGATCAATATCAAAACTCAAAGCAGACTTTTTGTCTTTCAGTAATAACCAAAAGTAGTCTAAACCCTCATCCATCGGAATGCAAGTAAACAAATCCACTACATCAATAGTTAAGAAGTAAATTTCACTTCCATGTGATGGAAAAGTTAAACTATGTAGAAAATTCCACGAGTCCTTTAACATGGAAGCATGTGCCCCCATTTATGCTAACCTTGTTCTCCTACAATGGGAATTACAGTATGTGTTTCCTTCTAAGTTTTGGAACAATATTAAGTTATGTTATACTGGCGTTTCCTGGATGATTTGTTTATCATTTGGGAGGGGCCCGTACAAACTATTTCAGACTTTCTTGAATTTTTGAACTCCACCACAGATTTTTTAAAATTTACATTCGAATTTGATCAGAAAGGGATTGACTACCTGGATGTTAGATTAGACAGAATTAATGGGGGATTGAAGTCTAGAATTCAGAGAAAGAATACGTTCAGCGATTCATACCTTCCTTATACAAGTGACCACCCTTGGAAACAAAAAAGGAGTATTGTAAAGGGACAAATGGTCAGAGTGGCCAGAATGACCTCAGAGTGGGATGATTTCTTGGAAGAAATAGAATTTATTTCAGATTTATTTAGGTCAAGAGGCTACCCTGATTGGTTAGTACAGGAAGTGTCGGAAGAAATTGTAAATGGACGTGGTACAAAATATACCCCTATTTTAGGGAAAACTTTGGAAACTATTACAGGGGACACTGTAGATGGTGAACAAGCTTTTAAAAGAGCTTTTGTTTTACAACATAGTAGTATAACCAGGGAAGTTAAAGTCTTAGTCCAGAGGAATTGGAAGATGTTAAAACATAGTAGGGAAAAAGTGGGTACTGAACCTAATTTTATTTTTAAAACAGGAACAAATCTGAAGAAAGTTTTTGAAAGAAATAATTACAGAAATGTAATTCTCCCATATAAGGGGACTAGTAGGTGTGGAAGGTGTGGGTATTGTAAATACATTTTAGATGAAACACCCATTATACCAGAAAATTATGGTAACAGTAAGATTTATTTTAGGAAGGGTAATTGTTACACTAAAGGTATTGTGTACTTGGCTCTATGTAAAGATTGTCCAAGTTTTTATGTAGGGAAATCAGAGAGGGCATTAAATAAATGTATATACGAGCATTTATACAATATTAGAAAACGAAATGCAAACAATGCGTTAAGTAAGCACTTATTAACAGAGCCTAAACATACAGGTTTCCGTTTTGGAATTTTGGAACAGGTGTCAACAGATCCCAAAGGGGGAGATTGGGAGAATTGGCTATGTTGTAGGGAGACCTACTGGCAACTAAGGTTGAATGCCACCCACCCCCCAGGACTAAACGATTATATTTCCATTAAGCCGTATTTAATAAAAAAGGCTGAGAACTTACAATAACAACAAGAACAACAAGAACAAAACTGAGAGATTATTTAACAATGGTACATTTAGACTGTATAATATATTTACCACTTTGGATTCTGAACAATTTAAATGTATATTTTAAGTATGGGATTCATAAGCTGTGTTTTTAATATGAAATTGTTGGTTTTAAAGATTGTGAAATATGTAGTTGCAGAACCCATTTATTGTTTATTATGGGTACCATTATGATGGGACCGGATGAATTTTAACAAAATGTAGATTTTAATGTGTATGTTTCACTTTAAATTTAAGTGAAAATGGTTCCTTTTGGCGCCTTTTTTTGAATGAAGATTTTAAAAAGTGACCAACTAGTAGTTTTACTGTTTAGACACTTAATAAAGCCCTACAATTGAGTTAGGGTGAAAGCGCTTGTGATTTTTGGTGAATAAACTGTTTTTGGACATCCACTTCTGTCTGCTGACAAGACCGTTTCTTTTGAGTATATTGGTTTTGTTTTACGGTCTGTTTCTGCTTACTTGATTCTTGTAGAACATGTGTTTAAGGCCTAGGATCCTCTTTCTGAGGTACTTTTGTGGCCTTTCCAGCTGTTGCATGTTTCTAGTGAGGTACATGTCAAATGGAGCATTACACTTGATTATTGGCCTAATGAGGGAAGAGTAGAGAGAGAGATGATGACCTCTTTCTTCCTGGATGCAAAACCCTTGGTAATGAGATGTGCCACATAGAAGGACTTTCTGACCACAGTGGCAATGTGGTGGTCGAAGGAGAGGTTGCTGTCAATCTGTGTCCCCAGATCTCTTATAACGCCTTCAGTGTTCAGTGGGCTCCCATCGATATGGTAATTAGTGGGAACTGAGTTTTTCACAAAGGAGATGACACATTTTTTGGCATTAAGCTTAAGGCCATGGTTTCGACACCAGTTAATAATGGCTCCCAGCTTGCAGTCATCTGTGAACTTGGTCAGCCAGAGTTCCTCCATGTTGGCCTGGACTTTTGTGAACTAGATGCCAAACAGGATAGGACCCAGGACTGATCCCTGTGGGACTCCACTCATGACTGGTCGGCAGTCAGACTTGGAGTCTGCTGCTTTCACACTGTGGGTTCTGTGAGCCAATTTGCAACCCACCTAGTGATATAGGGGTTGATGCCTAGTTTGGTGAGTTTATCAGTAATTCCTGAGTGGGGAATGGTTTCAAAGGCCTTGGCCAGCTCGAGGTAGGCTGTATGAACTGCCTTGCCCTCATCCACAGCTCTGGTGACTGACTCAAAGAAGTCAACCAAGTTGAGTAGGCATGATCTACCTTTTACAAAACCAAATTGAGTGGGATTTAGAGTTTGGAGATTCCCTATATCCTTGTAAATTAGGTCCATGATGATGTGCTCCATAGCCTTACATATCAGACTCATCAGGCTAATGGGCAATAATGCCCAGGGTCTGTAGTCGCTCCCCCTTTATGGAGAGGGATGACTGTAGTAGTGTGCAATTTGGTAGGGACAAAGCCTGAGGTGAGGCTGTGATTAAACAGGGCACACAGATGTGGTGCCAGTTCACTTTGTAGTTCATGTAGAACACATCCAGGGATATTGTTGGGTCCCATGGAAGCTGCATTCTTGGCCTTGGACAATGCAGCTTTAACCTGTGCTGCAGTAATGCTGGTTGCCTGGCATTCCTCCGGCATTGTGATTGATCCTTTGGGGGGGAGAGAGGGGTAAAGTTGGCACTGAATCTGTTGGCCAGTATGTTGGCAATATCTGTTGGCTCAGTATAGGAGGTACCATTGTGCAGTAACTCAGAGTAAACCTGGGTATTGTCATGGAGATTCTTGATACAACTATAGAAGGCTTTGTGGTTGTTTTTAGTGTCTGCTGCAATTCTGCCTTCATAGCTGGCTTTAGAGGTTTTGATGAGGGATCTCAACTTTTTGTTGAGGCTAAAAAGGGAGTTTTTCCACTCTTGGGACTTCACTTTTTTCTGCAACAGTTTCTTCATTCTATTGTAGAGTTTATTAATAGCAGGGGGCCACCAGATTGGCTTCCTTTTTTTGGAGGACAGTGTCTTGGTTCTGTTAGGTATAGCTATTCCATGCATTTATGTACGTCTTCGTACAGTGCATTGGTGCATGATTCGACAGTCATGCATCTATTTTCCATTCACATTTGTGCCGTGAAGTTAGCCACCTCTGTTTTTAGGAGTCCAAAGTCAGCTTTAGAGAAGTTTTTCATTGTGGTTACCTTTGTGTGTGTGTGTGAGGTGTGGATTTCTATGGTGATTAGTTTGTGGTCGGATCTAACCAGGGAGGAATTGACTATTGGTGTAGAGCAATGATTACCCATGTTAGTAATAACCAGGTTAAAGATGTTGCTTCCTCTAGTGGGGGTAAGAATGAGCTGGTCCAAGGTATTGGAATTAATGAATTCCATGAAGCTTTGGGCCAGTGTATTGGTGCATGAGTAGTTTTCCCAATTGATGGAGGGGTAGTTGAAGTCACCTAATATGAGAGTGGAGTGAGAGTCTTGGGACATGGTTGGGGACCTATAGCAGGCTACGACCTGAATCGCCATCTTACCCAATGTTAGTTGTACCTGAAGTATCTCAGATGCTTTATGCTGGGCTACTAGTCTGGAGGTGTGCATATCTTTTATGAATATACAGACACCACTGCCTTTGGAGCTTTGGTCCATGTTCTGGGGCCGAAAGGTGTGGAATGAGTTATAGCCTGGTAACACCGGGGTGCTTTCTGCTGATTTAAACCAGGTCTCCATTACAGCACAAATGTCGATGTTCTCCATTTTGAAGAGTGCTTCGAGCAAGTGCATCTTGAGATTTAGACTTCTAGCGTTTAGCAGCATGACCCTCAGATTGCATTTATTTATAGCTGTTATGGTGGTAATTTGGTCTTTGGAACATCGCCTAAAAAAAGCACTATAGGGGTGGCAAGAGCCTTAGCCAGTATCTGGAAACCCAAGGGTGACAGATGCAGGCCATCTCTGGTAAAGCATCGAGGTCTGTCAATCATGTCATCCCAAGCAGACAGATACTGGATCCCCTTAGAATGACACCAGAAACTTAGCCAATTGTTGAAGTCAATCATTTTCTGCTTGTACTGTGGTATCATTCTGGGCAACGGTAGGATGCTGCTCAGGGCTAAGGTCATACATGCCTGTGCCACATAATCCGAGAGCTCCTCCATGTCTCTTTTCATGTAGTCCAGGGAGGTGCATCTCAGGTCATTCACACCCACAATGACAGTGACAGAGTCATATTGTACTTGTGGAGTGACCTGAGTGCATGTGTTATGTGTCGGATTCGGGCACCTGATAGACAGCTGACTGTTACCTTCTCCTTATTCAACCTAGTGAGTGGGACATCAGTGTGTTTCACTGTCGAGTCACCTATGATTAGTGTATTGGGCAAGCTGTTTTGCCTTAGGGGCTTAGGTTGAGGGGCACACTGTGTAGGTGAGCTATATGTCTTGTGGTTTGTGCTGTGTTGTGGTGGTTGAGTGCGTTTCTGCCTTGGAGGTCTCTGCTGTTTGGGTAGATTTCTATTGAGAGCCTCCATAAAGCTGGATGTGTGGTTTGTGTTTTTATGTGAGAGCTGTGATGATGGGTGTTCTGGAGGGCTATGTGTTGCATGTGGTGTGGTGCAGGTGTTGACCTTCTCCACTTGACCAGCTATTCCAGTCTTGGTTTGAGAGTGCATGGCTTCCAGTTTTGATATACAAGTGCATCTCTCACAAGTCTGATTGTTGGGAGGTAAGAAGAGAGGGTTGTCTGTGTACATGAGGCAGTTGCTACACTGCCTCAGAATGCCCAAGTTCACCAGGTTAATAGGAGAAAGCACAGGGAACTGACAGTTAGACATGCCAGGAGGGATGGTCACTATTACTAAGTACTGGAGCTGTTTACTTATATATTCCTTTTACAGGAAAAATGTCACTCAAGGTGTCTGAGTCTGTACAGAGCACTGCCAAGCACCTGAGGGGAAACTAATACGTAGACCCTGAAAATTTAAGGATGAAGTATTTAGGCCGATATTCTGAAGTTAGAAAGAAATCAAGCAGTGCTTACTGAAAAATGAAGAATTAGCTTGTCGAGAATGATGAAAAGAAGGGAGTCACATGAATGGCTACTCCCTGGCTACTACTAATGCTGGTCTCAGCACAGCTTCACTCTGTTGGGATACAATACTCCTTTGCTTCTTTTTTTACCAGAAGCAAAATGTTATCACCAATCCCAAGAAGAGAAGCAGGCCATCGCCTGTTTGGTGATCCACAGTCTTGTCCCAGATGATGCAAGGGTCTGCAGGCTTGTAGATTTTTCTGGTAGATGCCTCGAATAGCAACTAGACCAATCAGGTACGTTAAGCACAGACACTTACTCTTCAACCAGAAAGAGTCAGGAATCAATGCACTCTGCTCCTACTCTCACCAGGATCAGAATATAAGCAGATTCCAAGCTGTCACCTATAAAGCAGTTATTAAGCTTTCTGGTGATCATTAGTCTCCAGGAAATAATGTAACTGCACTCCTTCTCTCACCAGGAGAAAAGGAAGCACTAATCCCAAGATGACTACTGAGAGGCAGAATGTGGGCTCTCCAGTAACTGGTGGTCTTGCAATAGATGCTTAGCGGGAAGATGAAAAAAATGGTTTATCCTAAACACTGCAGTGTGCACTAGAGGAGTTAGATGTGAAAGTAGGTATCTTAAGTTTTACCTGTCTAAAAAGTTGTTTTAGTGGAGAGTCACTATTTTTAAAACAGCAATATAGATTGTTTAATCAATTCTGTTTATTCAGTCACAGAAATAAAGAAAGCAAGAGAGATGGGATATGAAGACAGATAGTGTAAATTGCAACTATATTAAGTTACTAAAAGTATTTGTAGTATATAGTGGCCAAAACATTTAAGGTGGTTTAATTATATGACTACAAGAACAGACAAGGTTACTGAGATAGTGTTCTTTTGGTGCAAAATTAAATGTGTTTAAAGAGTCTAGTTGGGTAATAGAGAGAGGGAGCGCATTCCAAAGTTTGGCAAAAGCATGGAAATAGAGACATTGTCTAGGTCTTTTGTTGGGTTTAGTTATGGTTAGGAGTTGTTTGTTAGAGGACCTAAGATGCCAAGTAGGGTGTGTGTGTTTGTATTATAGTTTGAAGGGATGGGCAATAGTTTGGATTATTTAGTAGTTTGTGGGTGAGAGTAAGTTGGGGATAATGTAGGTAATGAGGGAACTCGGACCAGTTTATAGATTTAATGTCCAGGCAATGATGTGTGCTAGTTGGCATGTTGGAGACAAACTTAGCTATTTTATAGTCGCATGACTACAGTTTGTTCAGGAGAGATGTGTGTAGGTTAGTGAAAATGGGGCAAACATAGAGAAGGGAGGGTAGATGTAGACTATTAGCTAGTTTCAACTTGGTAATCTTGTCCAAACAGAGTTTATGCCTATAGAGTCTGCCAAGCTTAACATGGGACTTTTTGATTGAGCTGAGTATATGATTCTCAAAGGATAGTTTGTCATCAGTTGTGATGCCAAGTAGTTTAGCTGTTTTTACTATTTCAATGTCTGTATTGTTTTGAGATAATATTTTAAAGTCTAGAGTTAGAGGTTTGGTTGTGAAGAGTAAAAGTTTTGATTTTTGGGATAAAGTAACAGTTGAACTTTGTTAAGCCAGGATTCGGTGGAAGTAAATGCATTTTCTGTTAACTTTAGGAGATCTGAGATGTTGTTAGAGTGTAATTATTGATGAATCATCCACGTATTGAATGAGTGTACTTTGCAGGAATGCTTTATGGAGATTATTAATAAATATGTTATAAAGCAAGGGCCCAAGAATAGATCCTTGGGGAACACCTATGTTGTTGACTAGGTAATCGGATTGCTTGCTTTGCCATCTAACAGATTGTTTTTTGTTGTATAGATAGTCATGGAACCAGGATAGAGTGTGTGGGGAGCAGTTTACAGTCTCAAGTTGTAAAAGTAGTTTTGAGTGGGACAGTGCTTTTGATAGGTCTAGTAGGATCACTGATGTTAGTAGGCCTGCATCAAGAGCTTTGTTTACAGTGTTGGTAAATGACAGTAAAGTTGTTGTTATGCTGTGTGCTGGCCTAAAACCATGTTGGGTGGGTGCGAGTAAGTTATTGTCTGTGAGATGTTTTAGCAGTTGAGAATGAATACACTTCTAGAATTTTAGATAGAGGTGAAAGTATGGAGATGGGCCGGTAGTTAGATAGATCACTGATGTTACCACCTTTGTGAAGGGAAGTGATAACTGAGTTTTTCCATAGTTATGGGACATATGATTCAGAGATTGATTCATTAATGAGAATGCTAATTGGAAGAGCTATAGAATCTGCTGAAAGTTTTAGATATTCAGCTGGGAGGCCATCAGAAGAGGGGGAACATTGTTTTAGTTTTGAGAACAGTTTATGAACTAGAGATGTGGGTACTAGTTGTAATGTAAATAGAGGAGTGGATGGATTTTTGTTAGACTTGCAATTGATGTGGGGGTGATATTAGAGAGTGTATTCTTGTTTATGTAGCCAATTATACTTTTGTTAGTTTGTAGAGAGAAATCATTAACATGTTTTTGGATAGTATCGATAAAATGAGAATTGAAGGCTTTGGTACTTTCTTGAGGGTCTTTATCAGGAGGTGGGGAGGGGTTGTGCTGAGTACCAGGATTTTTGGTGAGAGGAAACAGAGTTACAGAAATTTTTTTTTTTTTGGGTAGTGAGTTTAGTGGAGAAATAGCTTTTTTATCATTGATGATTTGCTTTTTGGCATTGTTACAGAGTTGTTTATATCTGAGTTCAAGTTGTGGGGTACTATTTCTATGCCATTCCTTCCAGGCTTTATCCCTGGAGGTAAGTAACTGTTTAGTTTGTTTAGTTAGCCATGGGGCATGGTTAGGCTTTACTCTTTTGGTACGTGTGTGGACAAGACGGCCTAGAATATCTAAAAAGCTGCTTCATCCAGTGGGAGAAATTTGGTAGGGGACCAGTTGTGGGTTTTTAGAGTCTCTAAGAATAGTTGTTCATTGAAATGAGTAAGATTCCTACTTGTTCTTAGAGAATGCAGTTTGTTTATTTGAGGTTGGGTTCTATAGGTGTAGGCAGGAAGATGATCACTAAAGGTATCGGGTAGGGTTCCTGCCTTGGTGAATTTTTGAGGGTGTGAGACAAGTATCCAGTCTAGGGTTGATTTTGTTTGTTTTTTTACCTTATGAGTGGGGTTAAAGATGAGCTGACTAAGCCTGTGTAAGTTAATACTATTAACTGGGGAGTCAGAGATGAGAGTTTGTCAGTTTATATTTGTGTCGCCAAGAATGATGGTTTTGTTTGATATATTGAGGGTGGTCCAGGATAGTAGATCTTCCAGAGTAGGTATGTTTTGACCTGGGAGAATACAGAGTATAGCAATACATAATAGTTTTCTATTGTTGATGTGAAGGTTAACTAGTAATAATTCCATATTTCCAAGTGTTGGTATAGGTTTATTATATGGTGTAACAGCTAAAATGTCACAGTAGATTAATATGACATCTCCACCTTTTTTATATTGCCAGTCATTTCTATGTATATTATATCCTGGAGGGATTATTTTGGTGTTAGCAATATGTGGTTTTAGCCAGGTCTCTGTGAGTGCTACAATATCTGGGGAATAATGAGAGAGTCAGGAATGGAATTCGGTGGTTTTGTTACAGATACTACATATGTTAATTGTATTGAAGCAGAGGTCCTTGGCACTAGAAGAAAAGTTTTTGGCAGAATGGTTAGGTCCAGGGTTAGGGTGAATGTTGCCGCATAGAGAGAGGGCCTGGTAGTAACATGCAATTATGGAGGGATGTTGAGTAATGAAGAGAGGCCTATGGTGGGGGTTGTAAATTAATTTTAATTTGATTATGATAACAAATGATCTAATCTTTGTAAGGTACCAAGTATGGAAGCTGAATAAAGTGGGTGAGATGTCAGAGAAACTATTGGTATTAATGTGGGGTACAATGGATGATGTGGAACATGTTGAAGTTGGGGAGTGGAATATAGTAAGTAGGGAGGTGGTGTGGGATAGGAAAAGGAGGTAAGGGAGATTAAGGTAATACAAGGTTTTGATGTATAGTATATGTTATGAAATGGTTGTGGCACTATAGTCAAAGAGAAGAATGAGGAAGATTCATGAAGGGAAGATGTTAACAAGGAAGATAATTAGGGTGGAGTGAATGGGAGGATACTGGTGTAGATGTCTGGGTGTTGAATGAGGGTTAGACAGGGAGAGAGGAGCTTATGGAAAGTGTAAATGTAATTGATGTGGGGTGGGTGGAAATAGAGGTAGGGTAAGGGAGAGGCATGAGCTTGAGCAAAGCGAGGGTGAACAGAGTGGGCAGAAACCTTGAGGCAGCTTGCCAGACCACAGTAGAAACAATCAGCTAGCAACGTGTGCCTTAAGACAGTTTTTCCCTCTTTAGTATCCTTCTTAACATTAATGCCAAAAAGCTGGGTATATACTTTATAGTCCATTCACAATTTTAACAAAGTCAGCAAAATTTAAGTCTTTCTCAGTCACGTTTTCTTGCAAGGCCATATATCATAAATGCGATCAGTCCTTTATAGTCTCTCATTTATTCACTACTTTCAGTGTTGTTGGTCTTCCTGTTCATCTCCATCTCCCAACACCAGACTCTGGTTCAAGTCCAAGGTACTCATAATTCTTCTAGTGAACTCCTGCACTTTTTTTTGTCCCTCAAGCATTTTCCTTTGGAACACTGGTATAAGCTTCACTGGCAAAGTCTCTATATAAGCTTTATTGTCAGAAGAATGAGAAACAGTCTTCTTCTGTTTGTTGGCTCACTTTTTGTTGGATAAACTCTTTTATTTCTTCTTTATTCAGTTCGGCAACCAAAAATTTTTTTATCCTCCAGGAAAAATATTCTGAAGACAGCTAAATACAGAAGCTTGACTCACACCTGCATCTTGACATTCCATGATTGCTGGAATAAATGTGTTTCTTTCCTGCCTGGTGTACAGTGAATAATCATTTTTCCCAAACAGTCTGTTGTCTCCAATTTTTAATGATTTTCCTTTCTTTAACAGTTTTATCAGGATCAGCTCTTTCTGTTAGTATGATTGTATCTTTACTAACATATGTCTTGGCCACTTTCTTGTGGCTAGGTTTAGGGAATACACTCATTCTGCCCTTTCAGTTAAGAAATATTGCTGTAGCACACCAGTCCAGCTGCTTATTTGTGTTTTTATCAAATTAATACAGTCTGTTCTTCCCAGTTTCTTTGGTACAGCAGGAAATCTTAGGTTCTCTCTGCACTCTCTATCTTCTAATTCTTCTATTTTTTGAAACTGCTCTTTTTGAGGTGTCTGATACTCATCTAACCTTTTCTTCATTTCAGCCTCTGATTTTTGTAGTTGTATCAGTTCATCTGAATAGCTAGTTAAAGCTTCTTCTATTTTTTCCAGCCTTTTGTTGAGTCGATATTTTTCTTCAGTGATTCATTTATTTTAATCACTTGTGAGTATAATTGATTTAATTTTCCCTGTTAATTACTGAAACCCATCTTTTTACCAGTGCTGAAGCTTGAACTGCTTTTTGTTGAACAGCTGTAGGATTTTTCACAGTCAGTGTTTTCTCTTCACCTTTTCTGGTTGATTTTCTTTCAGGATTTCCAAATTCCTTCTTTGCGGGCATCCAGGCAGTATACTTACTAGCCAGTAACTGAATTTTACTTCAAATTGAGTATTTCACTGGCCCGTTTTTCTCAGTTGCTGTTTTCACTCTGGGAGAACTGAAACTAAGGTGTTGATCAGTGAGCAGATATCATGGATGTCCCCACTCATGGACAGAGCTTTGATACTCAGTTGCACACAGTGATGATGTAATAATTCATTCAGAAGACTGGGAGTCTAAATTACAAACTGTACTGAGATAGAACCTACAGTCAGTGCTGACAAAGCAAGCTTTGAGTGTCAGACTCCAGGTACTTTGGATATGTAATAGACAAAGAGGTAATAAAACACCAGATTGAAAAAGTAGAAACAATGAGGACTTGGCCTGTGCCTACCACTAAAAAGTAAGAAAAAGCCTTCTTTGGCTTACATAGTTATTATCAAAAATTCACTTTGAATTCTGCCACCATTTCTTGACCCCTAACTGGGATAGATAAGGGAAATCCTCTCATAAAGGTGAGACAATGAAAACAGAATAGTGACAATGGTGATACAATGGAAACAGAAACAGCTTTGAGGCAACTTAAAGATTTGTTATGCTCAGAGCCCATCCTGGAGACATCTGATTTTTGAAGCCATTTGTGGTATCTATGTAGATGCCTTGGAAGTATGAACAGGGTGGGCAGTTTGCTTCAGGACATCACTGGGGAAGAGCACCCTATCCGTTGCATCATTAAATAGTAAAGCAATGCAGAGTAATAGTACTCAGCCATCAAGCAGAACTATCTAGGTATTAAATGGGCCCTCATTATCCTCAAATATTACCATTTATGAAGGGAATTTGTATTAATAAGAGACATACCTCTCAACCTCTTAGCTCAAGAAATCTGGACAAAGCCTTACATAATGTGGGGGCAAATGCCCAAAAATAGGGACAGATTTTAAATATTGCTCTTCTAAACTTAGAAAGTAGCTAGAGTAATAAGGTTTGTGTTAAAATGCATATTCTAAAGGATATGAAGTCTGAGACTCAAATGTATGTCATTATTTACTGATTTCATTCCTTAGGTGATCTCAGAAAACCACAAATTTTATGAACAGAGTGAAATTTTAAGGCAAAAATTGGGATATTCTGCAAAAATCTGTACAGTTGAGAGGTATGAAAGAGATCATGCCTCTTAATGTGGCTTTTCTGTCAAAGGATTGTAATCTTAAATTATATAGAAAGGTGTTAACCCTCCCAGCATTTAATTTTAATACCCATCATATATGGGTTGTCTAGAGTTTACAACTTATCCAGGTATGTTGCCGCCAAGGATTGTAACCTGGGAGGTGGGCATAAGGTACAGTGGCTGTTTAATTTAGCAAAATTGCTGTGCAGTATGTTGGAAATGTTGTACGCAATATAGACTATGGTCTAGCTAATATGGTAAAGAAGCAGGTGGAGGCACATAGAGTAGAGTAAATATGGTACCTGCACTACCTTAGGTAATATGAAGCTCTTAATGGAAAACACCCGAGTGAGAAACCCTTTTAAAAAGAAGGAATGAAAGCACATTAAATTAGGATGCTTGTTTGTTATGAAAATGGACTGATAGGGATGCTATGAAAACATGGAGAATGGTCCAGTGGTAACTGCAAACTATAGTGGATTTCAAACCTTCAGATCTAATGAAATGGCTGTAACATTTGGATCTGCAACTGGACAAAAACTGTGCAGACTAGAGCTTTGGATGTAATAAACTGTGAATTGTATGACAAACTACAACTGAGTGACTTGAGGTGTAAGTTACTTAACTAGTTATAGTATGTGTTGTCAAACACTGAACTTCTATGGTTTTATGACTGTAAAATAATTAACTTACATGTTTTGTAACTGTAAATAAATTGCACTAAAACTAAGTCAAGCACCTCCGGTATGACTTGTTATAGTACAATAGATACACCAAAACACAACACATGTATACACACACACACACACACACACATATGTGGGTGTGAATTTTACACACACAAACACACCTATTTTATATATATATATATATATATATATATATATATTCATATATATATATATATATATATATATATATATATATATATATATATATATATATATATATATATACATATTTTTTATATGTGTGTGTGTGTGTGTGTGTGTGTGTGTTCTAAATAAAATATGTGTTAGAGTGTGCTCAACAATATATTAAGATTGAAAGTAACTTTGCTACAAATATGCAACATAAATAAGGTATAAGATAAATCTTGCTTAAATGTAGAAATAGAGTTTAGTAATATGTGATCAGCATCCATACTAAATTACCATGGCTTGGAAAATAAGGAATCTGCTGAATGGACATTTTTCCCTTACAGACTTAAAAACAGGATGTATGCAAGAGCAAAAATGCAAAATCTGCTTTTAAAGAACAAAGACATGTTTTTCTGCATATAAAATAACACAATAGGTTTCCTTAAACAACAGGACATGTTTCTGCATAATGGACACAATGTTTCCTTAAACAACAGGACATGTTTATGACACTGTTACAATCTGTTTCCTTGGCACAAGAACAGATGTTCTTATACAAAAGACAAAAAACAGGATGTTCACACTGTCAGAAAAGCTGGCCTCTTATAAATTCAGCAAAAAGTTGACAAGACATTGTTAAACAAGGAAGCTTAAAAATAATATTATCAAGTCAGCATTTGCGTCAGCATCTGCAACAATTAGTACTGTTTCTACAGGATGAGCAATTCTCCAAAATAGAATACCAAGAGGAAATGTATATGTATGTGCATGACTAAAATTGTATATAAAGAGCTGTATGAATCCAGTTATGTTAGGGGTATTTGTAGAGACACATTTGTCTCAAGGTAAATGTTATATCTCTCACATCATCTGTACTATATGAGAAGTAAAGTGGAACAGTACTTTAAGCTGCAATGTTAGTCTGTTTGGTTTATTATAAAAAGTTATTTGTTACTGCTCTAAGTTGATGTTGCAAACCATATTCTCTCATCAGTGTATATTCTGCAAGTTTCTATATGCAACAGACTGTATATGCAAATATAACTAGACTTTGATTTTAACAGAATCCAGCCAGCAAGACTGAGTGTCTTAAGAAGACTTCAAATCCATCACAGTAAGCGGTACCATATAATTTTTCAATGGCAAGCTAGCCTGCATTCGAACACAGAAGGAGTGGTAAACCCTGTAGAGGGTCACCAGTTAAATTGCAGTAACTAACATTTGTACGTATGTATAAATCCTAAACAGAAGTATTCCAGTTTATGCAGCTTGCAGTAGTAAAGTTTTTTAGACGTCTACATCCGGAGTGAGACTGAAGTTCAAGTCGCAGTGCCATAACTTCTCTAACAAAAGGTGGATATCTACTAGCACAGCAGTCCACTGCCTGTTGTGCTTTCCCAGCTTCTCGAGTGACTTTGAAAAATTTCCAGCCATCTGTAACAACAGCCTGATCACCTGTTTTCTTGCTCACTGGTAAGACTTTTTTCTGCGTCACATTTTTTTAGTATGGATGCTATCAGGCAGAATTCTAGCAAATGTAAGCCAAGTTTTACTCTCAATGTAGCAGAACAACCAGATAAAATATGGAATAAATTGCAATGTTGGTATACCACACATTAGTAAGTGTAGACCGAGAAATAACTTCCAAGAAACCAAGGCAAATAAGATAAAAGATAATCCACAGACAGGAAGAACCGAACCAAAAAGCACAAAGTGCAGCTTTATTGAACAACAAACAGGTCAATAAATCAAGCGCTTTCGCCAGGCAAATACCTGGCTTTCTCAAGATAAAAAGTAGTGTGACTGAAAAGTTTAAATACTTAAGCATCTGATCACATGGTACTTAATTAGTTCAACAAACATCCACTTAAGAAGGCAGTTAATTAGTAACTGAACTCAGTGAGTGAAAAGTATGCATATGAAAATGCAGAATAAAAGTTCAAATAGTGAAAACACTAAAAAATCATTTAAAAATCATTTAAAAATTATGTACAAATGTGTGCATAAAAAATCACAAATGTGTAAGATAAAAGACATTTACTAATTGTAACAAGAAAATCATAGCCTAGCCCTTCTCAGCTTTAGTACACTGGATATATTAATGGCCTCATTGAGACCAGGGGATTTTGCAGCATTAAGTCTAAGCTGCCATAAAAGTTCTTTATATTCAAGGCGGGCTTCCCAGTCACCTCCTCTGCCATCCTGGGTTACCTGTTCAAGAACCATAAACTTAAGTTTCATGTTAGGGCAAGAAGCAAGATGTTTAAAAAAAGCATTAGTGTCCTTCTTTTTTGTAATGTCATATTGATGTTCATAAATTATTTTCTAAGGGGTCTCTCAGTCTTCCCTATGTAGAAACTGCAACATTCTGTGCATAATCCTAAGTACACCACCCCTTTTGCTCCGCAGTTGTAATATCGGTCAGCGTCAAATCTAAATTTTCTAGATGGAAAATAAAAAGAACTATCATTCATGATAAAGGAACACTGCTTGCATGCCCCACATCTATAGGTACCAAGTTTAGGGGAACAATGCCTTGAATCTGATAGATGCTTTCTTTCAAATAACCCTTTTAGGTTAATATCCCTTCTAGTCACAAATTTGGGACGTTCCTAGATTATCCCTTTAAAATCATCATGTAGCGTCAAAAGTGGCCAGTGTTTAAGCACTGTGTGTTCCACCAGTTGGGAATCCTGTGAAAATGTGTGAATAAAACTATTATGCAAATTAAAGTATTCCAAATTCTCAAACTGCTCAACTTGCTGAAAGCCACTACCTAACAGCAGAAAATACTTGGTTTGTCTATTATCTGTCACTTCTTGGGCCATGTTGTTAACCAAGGAGGCAGGGTAACCTCTTTCTAACAAAAAGTTTTTAAAAACTCAACTTCTTCAAGAAAATATTCATCAGTGCTAGACATCTTAGATGCACGAATGAATTGCTCCTTAACCAAGCCCTTCTTCTGGTGAAATGGGTGACCACTGTCAAAATGAAGGTATGAATTAGAAAAGGTGGCTTTCCTAAATACCTTGGATTTAAAGGTGTGATTACAGTAGTCCTTCTGTATTGATATATCCAGGTAGTTCAGTACGTCCTTACTAACATTATAAGTGAAAGATAGAAAGTGTGTGGTAGAATTAATATAACTCATGAACTCAAGAAAGTTGCTCAGGGTTCCTTTCCACAATAGGCAGATGTCATCAAGGTATCGCTTATAATGGACTATGTATTGTACCCAATGTGTGGAAAATATAAAATTGTTCTCCCAGTAATGCAAAACTATGTTGGCATATAATGAGGCACATGCAGCGCCCATCGCAACCCCCTTTTTCTGTTTAAACAGTTCTCCATTGAAAAAAAGAAAATTATTATCGAGAACAATTTCCATAAACTCAACAATTAAGCTGATTGTGTTGGAACTAAGGCCGGATTCAGAGGCCAAAACTTCATTGAACCACTCTAATCCAATAGTGTGTGGGATGCTGGGGAACAATTCTACAATATCAATGGTTGTCATAAGCAAATCAGGATGTAATAACCTAATTTCTAAACCCTTGAGAAAATCCCAAGAATCCTTGCATACATGCTGTAGCGTAGAAGAGAATTTCTTTGTAATGTGGTCAATAAACTTGCTCAACGGTTCAGTGATACCTCCAGCCCCCGAGACAATAGGTCTAAATCTTATGGGGTCTAAACCCTTATGGGTTTTGGGGATTCCAAAAATTACCGGGGTCCTAGGTTTATTGACATGTAAATAGTTGTATAACCTTTCATTAATAACTCCCTGTAATAGGTGGTCCAATAACAAAAAATTGATCTTGGAATAGGCTAAATTTAACTCGTTCCTAGAAATCAATTCATACTGCTCAGGATCCTGCAACATGTTGTGGAGGTAGGTGTCATATGTAAAATTATACATCAGGACCACCCCCCCTCCCTTCGGGTTTCATCACCCTAACACCGTCCTGAATAAGGGACTTAATTAAATGTTGTGACTTAGAGTCCAAATTATTAGATGGAGAATGTGTTCTGCTAAAACACTGCTTTCTTAAATCCATTTCCACCACCTCCTCAAAAACCTTAAGAGAGGGGTGTAGAGGGGGATTGTAGGTACTAGCCCTTGCTAGCTCTTCTTTGTGTGTGGTTGTCCCTTAAATTGTAATGCTAGATTTAAATGTCTGACAAATAACTTTAAATCCACTAAAGCATCAGTCAACTTTAAGGGGCGTAGTGGAACAAACTTGAAACCTTTAGTAAAAAGCTCAAAATAATCCGAAGTTATTACTAAATCAGTAAAATTAAATATAGTAAAATTATCTTTTTTTATTATAGTGTACTTGTTGTCAGATGATTCAAGTAGTAAGTCAGAAGGTTCAGATCCTAGCATGTTACCTATCTGCGCCCCCTGTTCCATCCTTGCCACTGGTGGGTGATGTCCCTGCCCCCTGGTCTGCCCGGGGGATAGTGAAAATCCTGAAAGCTGTTATTATTGGTCTTCTGAGCTAATCTTTCACTTCTCCTAGGCAAATCGGTTGTTGGGGTACCCTGAGCATCTACAGTGTCATAGTTGTTAGCACCAACCTCTTTGGTGTTAAATTTACCTTTGCCAGGACTCGGATAAGCCCTTCCGTCCCTGTATTCAATGAGATCACGTTCAAGCTTTCTTATTTTCCTATTAACTATTTTAACACAGTATTGATCAACTTCATCAAAAATATTATCATAATTCCTTTTAATACTTAAAAAGTTCTTATTTTTAACAACGGAATTATTTAACGTATTCACTTCTTTTAACAAAGTATCAGCTTTCGCCTCATAATCCTCAATCATAAAATTCAACATTTCTAAGCTGACTTTATCAAACAAAACAACCAATTTATTGTACAGTTCAGAGCCAGGGAGAGCACTATTTGGAAATTTATAGCAATGTAGTCCTTTCGGAACATGTTGCACCCGAACACATTCTTTAAGATAATCTATTTCCAACTGCATGCTTTTATAAGCATATAGCTTGTCACTTAAATTATTAAATTCGTTCTCTACACCAACATGAGAATTTGTTGTAGTTAAGACAGTACCTTGTTTAAAAAGAAATGTCCGCTCAGTCCAGGCACTAAAACTAAAATCTTTTTTAGAAGATGCCAAACTGGTAGCGTAGTTGGTGTGTTTACTTCCGGACTTCTCCTGTAGATCGGTGTTGCCCAATAAGATCTCACCAGGAAGTTCCGTTTGCAGTAAACCATTCAATCCTTGTTTCGGTGATAATGTAGATTTCTTCCTACAGTCTAATTGCTGATTGCCAGGAGGTATACTAGCAGGATCGTTGGAACCCAGATTGAGTGAATTGTTTAACTGAGTCAACAAAAACAGTAACTGCTTAAACTCCCCACGTGTTACCAGAGCTTCATCTGATTCACATCTAAGTAGAAGTGGTGTCTCCTGAAAATTGGTCTGGTCCAATCCTTCAGCCATGGAAATGTAAACCGAGAAATAACTTCCAAGAAACCAAGGCAAATAAGATAAAAGATAATCCACAGACAGGAAGAACCGAACCAAAAAACACAAAGTGCAGCTTTATTGAACAACAAACAGGTCAATAAATCAAGCGCTTTCGCCAGGCAAATACCTGGCTTTCTCAAGATAAAAAGTAGTGTGACTGAAAAGTTTAAATATTTAAGCATCTGATCACATGGTACTTAATTAGTTCAACAAACATCCACTTAAGAAGGCAGTTAATTAGTAACTGAACTCAGTGAGTGAAAAGTATGCATATGCAAATGCAGAATAAAAGTTCAAATAGTGAAAACACTAAAAAATCATTTAAAAATCATTTAAAAATCATTTAAAAATGATGTACAAATGTGTGCATAAAAAATCACAAATGTGTAAGATAAAAGACATTTACTAAGTTTGTTCCACTACGCTCCTTAAAGTTGACTGATGCTTTAGTGGATTTAAAGTTATTTGTCAGACATTTAAATCTAGCATTACAATTTAAGGGACAACCACACACAAAAGAAGAGCTAGCAAGGGCTAGTACCTACAATCCCCCTCTACACCCCTCTCTTAAGCTTTTTGAGGAGGTGGTGGAAGTGGATTTAAGAAAGCAGTGTTTTAGCAGAACACATTCTCCATCTAATAATTTGGACTCTAAGTCACAGCATTTAATTAAGTCCCTTATTCAGGACGGTGTTAGGGTGATGAAACCCGACAAGGGAGGGGGGTGGTCCTGATGTATAATTCTGCATATGACACCTACCTCCACAACATGTTGCAGGATCCTGAGCAGTATGAATTGATTTCTAGGAACGAGTTAAATTTAGCCTATTCCAAGATCAATTTTTTGTTATCGGACCACCTATTACAGGGACTTATTAACGAAAGGTTATACAACTATTTACACGTCAATAAACCTAGGACCCCGGTAATTTTTGGAATACCCAAAAGCCATAAAGGTTTAGACCCCATGAGATTTAGACCTATTGTCTCGGGGGCTGGCGGTATCACTGAACCGTTGAGCAAGTTTATTGTCCACATTACAAAGAAATTCTCTTCTATGCTACAGCATGTATGCAAAGATTCTTGGGATTTTCCCAAGAGTTTAGAAATTAGGTTATTTCATCCTGATTTACTTATGACAACCATTGATATTGTAGAATTGTTCCCCAGCATCTCTATTGGATTAGAGTGGTTCAATGAAGTTTTGGCCTCTGAATCCAGCCTTAGTGCCAACACAATCAGCTTAATTGTTGAGTTTATGGAAATTGTTCTCGATAATAATTTTCTTTTTTTCAATGGAGAACTGTTTAAACAGAAAAGGGAGTTGCGATGGGTGCTGCATGTGCCTCATTATACGCCAACATAGTTTTGCATTACTGGGAGAACAATTTTATATTTTCCACACATTGGGTACAATACATAGTCCATTATAAGCGATACCTTGATGACATCTGCCTATTGTGGAAAGGAACCCTGAGCAACTTTCTTGAGTTCATGAGTTATATTAATTCTACCACACACTTTCTATCTTTCACTTATAATGTTAGTAAGGACGTACTGAACTACCTGGATATATCAATACAGAAGGACTACTGTAATCACACCTTTAAATCCAAGGTATTTAGGAAAGCCACCTTTTCTAATTCATACCTTCATTTTGACAGTGGTCACCAATTTCACCAGAAGAAGGGCTTGGTTAAGGGGCAATTCATTCATGCATCTAAGATGTCTAGCACTGATGAATATTTTCTTGAAGAAGTTGAGTTTTTAAAAAAAACTTTTTTTAGAAAGAGGTTACCCTGCCTCCTTGGTTAACAACATGGCCCAAGAAGTGACAGATAATAGACAAACCAAGTATTTTCCGCTGTTAGGTAGTGGCTTTCAGCAAGTTGAGCAGTTTGAGAATTTGGAATACTTTAACTTGCATAATAGTTTTATTCACACATTTTCACAGGATTCCCAACTGGTGGAACACACAGTGCTTAAACACTGGCCACTTTTGACGCTACACGATGATTTTAAAGGGATAATCCAGGAACGTCCCAAATTTGTGACTAGAAGGGATATTAACCTAAAAGGGTTATTTGAAAGAAAGCATCTATCAGATTCAAGGCATTGTTCCCCTAAACTTGGTACCTATAAATATGGGGCATGCAAGCAGTGTTCATTTATCATGAATGATAGTTCTTTTTATCTTCCATCTAGAAAATTTAGATTTGACGCTGACCGATATTACAACTGCGGAGCAAAAGGGGTGGTGTACTTAGGATTATGCACAGAATGTTGCAGTTTCTACATAGGGAAGACTGAGAGACCCCTTAGAAAAAGAATTTATGAACATCAATATGACATTACAAAAAAGAAGGACACTAATGCTTTTTTTAAACATCTTGCTTCTTGCCCTAACATAAAACTTAAGTTTATGGTTCTTGAACAGGTAACCCAGGATGCCAGAGGAGGTGACTGGGAAGCCCGCCTTGAATATAAAGAACTTTTATGGCAGCTTAGACTTAATGCTGCAAAATCCCCTGGTCTCAATGAGGCCATTAATATATCCAGTGTACTAAAGCTGAGAAGGGCTAGGCTATGATTTTCTTGTTACAATTAGTAAATGTCTTTTATCTTACACATTTGTGATTTTTTATGCACACATTTGTACATCATTTTTAAATGATTTTTTAGTGTTTTCACTATTTGAACTTTTATTCTGCATTTTCATATGCATACGTTTCACTCACTGAATTCAGTTACTAATTAACTGCTTTCTTAAGTGGATGTTTGTTGAACTAATTAAGTACCATGTGATCAGATGCTTAAGTATTTAAACTTTTCAGTCACACTACTTTTTATCTTGAGAAAGCCAGGTATTTGCCTGGTGAAAGCGCTTGATTTATTGATCTGTTTGTTGTTCAATAAAGCTGCACTTTGTGCTTTTTGGTTCGGTTCTTCCTGTCTGTGGATTATCTTTTATCTTATTTACATTAGTATGTGTAAAAACTTGTTAGGGCAAGTTGACATATAGGTATTATGTAAGTGGATTGTAACATTTGATTGGTATTTGCAACAAAAAAATTAAGTATATCATAGTAAATGTTTATTGTGTGATTCAAGAGAAACTGCATTTTGTGTAATATGCCATAAAAAGTCTTGCATGATATTGCTAAAAAATAGACTGTGCAGACAGATCTGTTCAGGATAAAGAATTAATTAAGGGTACACAGTTTTCATTATATCCAGATGTAAAGCAGTTATGTCCTGTCAGTACATTAATCTCTGAATTACAACAGCAGTCAAATCTGTTATTGACAGAGTCTCCTGTAGATCTTGTAACTCCCTTTAAAAATTATGTACAAGCATGGAATGATGCCATGGCTACACATACAGATGAGGACAGAAACAAAGCTTATGATACATTGACAGAAGAATTTAATAAGTTTTTAAAAGAGAAACAAAGTGAGTTTAAAACGTTCAGAAATGACATCCAAGATCTCTGTCAAACGTGCATAGGAGCCCTGCAGTCAACAGAGGAATCCAATAACAGGTATCACACATCCCTTAAATACTTACAGGTAGAAATGACAGACCTTAAATAGTGTCTGAAGGAAAAGGAAGAAGAATTAGATGAATTAACACAGACTAACCTCCAAAATACTATTTTGATATCCCAGCTTAAGGAAGAGTTAAAAAACACAAAACCAGTCCAAATTATAGAACAGGGACAGGGAACCACTACAGATTTATATACACAGTCTAGATTATTACAGAGTTTACCACAGTGAAATGATAAAAAAGGCATATTTTATAACATGCTTACATTTGAAGAATGGGTGACATATACAGCAGGATCTGATATATGGACAGATGCATTACTTAGATGTTTCTGGATTTTCATTCCCAAATGTTTTAAAACTTTCATTCAATTAAAACAAGATGATTATTAGTTAAACACTAAAGTAGGATGTATGATAGCCGTTTTAATGGCATTTACACAAGGGCAGCCTCTCACAGCCAAATTATTAGATAATTTTAAAATTACTATCACAGATAAATTAATGGAACAAAGTGAACATTTTAGACTTGCATTTCAAATCATATATCGAAAAACAGACAGAGACATGGGGAAAAGATACATACAAAAACAGTTAATACATTGCTTCTTAGAACAAGTCAAAGGAGTTCCAGGGGATATTAAATGTATCTACGAAGAAAATTCTGATACCCTCACTGATTTGGTACAAAAACTAATGAGGGGACGGACTATGGCCGATGATGGGACATTATACTCACACCATATCTTTGCATTTGAAGATAATAGTGAGCCATTTGAAGTAATTGTTGAGGTAAAAAACAGGAGAAGGCAAAGGTGGTGTGATCAACCACCAGCAGAAAGAGCTGTGTCAGCACCACCAGCTCCTGCCTCTATGTCTGTAGTGCGAAAGGCAGCAACATGCTTCTTTTGTAAAAAAAAATAGGACATGTTAAGCAAAATTGTGATCATTACAAAGCCTGGTGCAAAAAGAAGAAAAGAAGGAAGAACAGGGGGTGTTTCCAAAAAAGAGAACAAACAAATTTACAAGAAAAGTCAGAAAAGCAGGATTATGTACAAAAACCTTACAATATTGGTAAAAACAATTATAAGAGCCATCAATATACAGGAAAAGGGGAAGTATGCCCGGTAGATTTTCAAACAGTTTCACCTGTAAATCCAAAACATTTGATAGAACAAGCAGAAGGAATAGCTAGGCAACAGTTAAAAAAAGAGATTGAAAAACCTAAATATGTAGATCATTCAGACACAGAGGAAGATGACAAGCAAAAACATGAGGTGTGTCATATTGCATTTGATAATAAAGGAGAGGATGAGTGGATTTCCTTACAATAGGGATGTGCCCCCCCCTACTCTGGTATCTTTCCTGACTACCTTTAAAAAGGGTTGAGATGGACGACCACTAATTGATATTTGGGTAGAGGGGTCACTGTGGAAAAATGACTTAATAGACACAGGAGCAGCAGTATCTGTCACAAACAGACAGTTACCAGCAAATCCTATAAAAAAGTTTGCATTTCAGCATTTAATGGCACAGGATGCTATGCAGTAAGTAGCCAAAATGTGGACATAAAGTTTAGTCAAGAGGGACAGATATGGAAGGGTGCATTTTTAATGCATCCATCTTGCACAAATACCATTATTGGTATGGACATTCTAGGGCCTTTAGGCATAGTAATTGATTTACCTAATGAAATTCTGTGGATGGGAGACAAACAACAAAGAGAGGAAGAGCAAAATACAGGTTGCTATGCAATCTCTCTACCTGACAAACCTGAAAAGCCTACAGGCTATGTAAATACAGACAGTGAGGATGTATGGAAACATTTACAACAGCAATTCCCAAATCTGTGGTCCAAGGGTCCCAGTGATTGTGGGAAACTAGAAAACCCAGTAGGGGTAGGAAGTGATCAGGACTATATACCACCTTTTCAAAAACAATATCCTATTCCTAGGGAAGCAGAACATATGGAAAAATGTATTGCAGAATGGGAAAAAGAAGGGATTATACAAAAGGGCAACAGTCCTACAAATTCACCAATCTGGCCAGTTAAGAAAAAAGATGATAGTTATCATCTTGTTATTGATTTACGGAAAGTTAATCAATATACCACTCCTAGAGCACATTTGATTCCAGGAGTCCCAGAGTTGGCTACACATATTAAGCCACAAAGTAAGTGGTTTACAGTAATAGATTTAGCAAATGGCTTTTTTTGCAGTACCACTCAGGAAAAAAGATTGGTCAAGATTTGCCTTTACATTTAAAAAACAGCAATATGTCATGACAAGGTTACCACAAGGGTTTCAAAACAGTCCAGTTATTTTTCATCAGACAGTAGGATCCATTCTACAACATTTGGAAAAGGATGATTCAGTAATACATTACATTGACAATATTTTAATTCAGTCAGAAACAGTAGAGGAGCATGTACGGCTTCTTAAGAGAGTTTTTCATACTCTACAGCAAGCAGGGTTTAAGGTTAAAAGTGAAAAAAAATCAGTTTATGACACAAACGTTAAGTTTCTAGGTACTATTATAAAGCCAACAGGAAGGTCTCCTTGCCCTATACGTGTACAAGGCATTTTACAAATGGAAAAGCCACTGACTATAGCAGACTTACATAAATTCATGGGAATTACAATAGGGAATTTATAGTGGATTATGCAGCCATGGCTGCTCCACTATACAAATTGCTACACGAACAAAAGAACTCCACCTTTTTAGAGTGGGGTTCTCATGAAGAGGAGGCATTTTTACAGATAAAAATAAAACTAGAACAAGCTACAGAATTAATAGCACCCACACAAAGGTTACCATTTGTGTTACAAGCAGCAGCAGGAAAAAAAAAACACTCTCTGTGCTACTACTACAGGAATGGCCACATGGTAGCAACAACAGAATGGAAAAAACATTATGCCCAGTCACTTTCTTTAGCAGGAAGTTGACTCCAGTGGAACTGGGCTACCATCCATGTATACAGCAGTTATTAGCCATTTACTGGGGTATTAAACAAACTGAATATTTGACCGTATTTTCCAGCATTATAGTACAAACACCACATCAAGCTGTAAAAGCTCTGATAGACAGTTTTGAAATTAATAAAATTACAGATGGTATTAGTCAGGCAGTCTTTGCAAAATGGATGGCACTGTTTGGAAAGAAAACTGTTACTATACAGACAGGGGACAAATACTATTTGTCAAACCACATGGGATATGAAGGAAAACAGCATAACTGTTTAAAAAAGATAATGTCACTTGAGGTGCAATTTTTAGCATCTGATTTTGATCACTTTAAGCCATCCATCTTTGTGGATGGAGCACGATATTGGGACCAAGGCAGATACTGGACAGAATTTGCCATAGTTCCAGAGAATCCACAGCTGGGTTCTCCTGAACTAATCAAGTTACCAGGGCATATGTCAGCTCAAAGAGCTGAACTGGAGGCAGTACTGTATGTGCTAAAGTATTACAATCCTATTAACATTTTTTCAGACAGTGCTTACGTAGTAAATTCTTTAAGGCTGCATATGGAAACCTGGGAAAGACGAGGATTTGTGGATAGTGTAGGTAAACCATTATGGCATGCTGAAGTATTAAAAGACATATATAAAGTTATAACAATGTCAAAACAACAAGGACAGTATAGCATCTTAAAAGTAAAAGCACATCAAAAGCCAACCAGTGAAACTTACAGATTAAATGTGTTAGCTGATACTTTGGCAAAACAAGCAGCACAAAATGGAAAAGAACTTCCAGAATATGAGTATGCCAGTGTAAAAGTTAGTGCCTTAAAAAAGTTAGATAAAGAGTCAATAGAGAAAGACCTTGTAAATATACAAAAACAACGGGGCTTAAAAGAAGAAACCAATCAATGCAGATTAGCAGGTATACCACCAAAGGAGTACTATGCATACACCACCTCCAAAGGGTTACAGTTGCCATATGTACCATTTCAGTTGGCACTCCAGTTGGTCAAGTTAAATCACCAAATACTGGGCCATATAGGAACTGATAAGTTATGGGCAGTTGTAAAAGAAAAGTATTGGAACCCAAATTTAAAAAAGGTCTGCAAACTGATTATAGAATTTTTTTTTTTTATTTTTATTTTACATTTGTTGACCGGGCTAGTCTAACTGGACATAAATATCCGTTTTCAGTAGAGGCCCGGGGAGAAAAGCTCCAATACAGGCAGTAAACAATGATTTCTTACATCATGCATAATATAAGTAAAGAAAACAAATACAGGTAGAATGAAAAATTTGTTTCCACACGTAACACCTAGTAAATTAGGAGATGAATCTAAACTACATAGTAATATAAAATGCTTTTAAAAACAGTAAGAGTAAAAAAAAAAAAAACAACAAAAACAATTTACACAGGCAGACTAAAAAATTTCTGGTAAAGATGTTTAATCTGTCTGCAGATAAATGCTAAAAGCAAAAGGTCTCAGTTACATTGAGTACAGCCAGTGGATGGGCCATGGTATGCAGTTCAAACAGATTATGCAGGTCCATTACCAACAACAAAGGGAGATTACAGGTATCTACTAGTAGTAGTGGACATCTTTTCAAAATGGGTAGAAGCAATTCCTACCAAAACCATGACAGCAAAGGCAACAGCAGAAGCCTTATGGAAAAATATTTTCTGTCATTGGGGATGACCACGGGTCATAGAGTCAGACAATGGCCCACAGTTTGTTAGTGATCTCATTAAACAAATGTGTAATTTGTTAGGCATACAGCAAAGGCTTCATGTACCATACCATCCACAATCTAATGGCATTGTAGAACACATGAATTGGACATTAAAAGAACGTCTAAAAAAGGCATGCTTGGAAAAGGGCAATACATGGGTACATCATCTGCCTGGTATTTTAATGGGTATTCGAGCAACACCAAACAGCAAAACAGGTATTTCCCCGTATGAAATAATGACAGGCCACAAAATGCCCATACAATTACCATTTGACCCAGATTTATCTAATGGTAGGCCCATGCTAGAAATCAGCAAGCATCAGGAATGGCTAAAACAACTTACTAGTATATGCGACTATAATGCAAGGGAGCAAGCGTTCCATCTATGGAAAAAGGTGCCAATATTACCAGCTGAAGAAAACCTTCCCTGTGGAACCAAAGTTTTGGTAAAAACATTCCAAACGGAAGGACCATGGGCTAGCAATTGGCAAGGCCCTTTTGAAGTAGTGGAACAAATTGGACCATTAGTGTACAAAATCAAAGGAAAAGAGAAAAACAGAACAATGTTGGTACATAAAGATCAACTAAGAATGATCAAAAATAGTGAGCAATGTAAATCTGATTAAATGTATTCTCTTGTAGGTTTCCAACAGAGAAAACCATAATGAAATTGATATGGTTTAAAGTGCATCCTTTTGGAAATCCAGTTTCGGATGACCAAAGGCAAAATGATTCAACAATGGAATTTCTATTTAAAGGATGTTTTTTTAAATTGATAATAGCTATCATACTAACTATTATTGTATTGCTTAGTATTAAATTATACTTACAACCCGTTAATCAAACTGTAAAGTTACATAAGAAAGAGAATAAAGAAATGTGGAAAAATGAACAAGATTGGTCACCATCTTTTAACACTTTTTTAGCAAGACAATGTTGGTATGCAAAAAGCATGAATGTTTCTAATTGTTAGGTATGTAGTTTAATACCAAAAATAACAGGGGTAATGCCTCTAATACCTATTCCACTAAATTATCTTAGTAGTTGGAGGGTATTAATAAATGAAACAGGAGATCAAGTCATAAATGTACAATTACGTAAAGCAAGAGTACAGTTATCTGCTATAGTGCAGGGGATCACGTTTTCAACAAAATGGAACTGTTCCAGTGGGTAATAGCAATTGTATTCAAACAATTGAAATGATAAATTTTCACAACCACATACCAGTACGTGGAATATTTTCTCATGGTTTTCCTATTTTAATACCAATTAAGGGTCAGTTAATATTAAGTGACACAGCAGTATTTCATTTTTCACAAAATGATAAAAATGAGTGTAAAACCAATATTACATGTTGGCAAAGTAAAACAAATAAAAATTTTACAGTTGTACATGATAAAACTCCTACTATGGGGCAAGTAAATGGCAATATGGTAAATAGCAGTGTTGCTCTATCAGATGGGTTATATTACATCTGTGGTAAATATGCTTATAAATGGTTACCAAAGGGATGGGATGACACCTGTTATATAGGATTAGTGGTACCAGCAATGCATCATGTAAAAGAGTTACCAAAAGGAAGCATTAGAAATGCAAAAATGAAAAGGGATACATTACCTGTGATTGAAAGTCCAGAAAATCCAGTAGGCACCTTTGATACATCACATATATATCATCAAAATCTTGATTATATTAAATTAAAATATATGGATTTAGGAGATGATGTAATCTCTGGAGCAGGTATTTTCCCTTGGTACGGGGCTGCAAAAGCCATCTGGGAGCTGAGAAAACTATCTAAACTAGTTGAGGTATTGGCAAATACCACTTTCAATGCAGTCTTTGACATTACTGTCGAAATGACAGCAATACGAACTATGGTTTTGCAAAATCGAATGGCATTAGATTACATATTAACATCCCAAGGGGGTACATGTGCTTTAATAGGAGAACAATGTCGTACATTTATTCCAGGCAAAACAGAATCTGTAAAAGCACATTTAGAAGTGATTGCACAAGTGTCTCAACATACTAGAAAAAACTGGAATGATGACTGGAGTGAATGGTTTAGTAATCTATTTACAGGATGGACAGGAAAAATCACTGTATTTTCAATTTCTTTTATTGTTATTGTAATACTTGGTTGCATATTATTTACATGTATTAAAGTCTGCTTAGCAAAAGCTAGTCAAGTTACTGTTGCTAATTGTCATAATGAAAAAGTATTATCAAATAATGCTGAATTTATTTCCCTAGTTTAAAATAAAAAAGAGGGAATTGTTAGAGTGTGCTCAACAATATACTAAAGTTGAAAGTAACTTTGCTACAAATATGCAACATAAATAAGGTATAAGATAAAGATTGCTTAAATGTAGAAATAGAGTTTAGTAATATGTGATCAGCATCCATACTAAATTACCATGGCTTGGAAAATAAGTAATCTGCTGAATGAACATTTTTCCCTTACAGACTTAAAAGCAGGATATATGCAAGAGCAAAAATGCAAAATCTGCTTTTAAAGAACAAAGACATGTTTTCTGCATATAAAAATAACACAGTATGTTTCCTTAAACAACAGGACATGTTTCTGCATAATGGACACAATGTTTCCTTAAACAACAGGGCATGTTTATGACACTGTTACAATCTGTTTCCTTGGCACAAGAACAGATGTTCTTATACAAAAGACAAAAACAGGATGTTCACACTGTCAGAAAAGCTGGCCTCTTATAAATTCAGCAAAAATGTGACAAGACATTGTTAAACAAGGAAGCTTAAAATAATATTATCAAGTCAGCATTTGCGTCAGCATCTGCAACAATTAGTATTGTTTCTACAGGATGAGCAATTCTCCAAAATAGAATACCAAGAGGAAATGTATATGTATGTGCATGACTAAAATTGTATATAAAGAGCTGTATGAATCCAGTTATGTTAGGGGTATTTATAGAGACACATTTGTCTCAAGGTAAATGTTATATCTCTCACATCATCTGTACTATATGAGAAGTAAAGTGGAACAGTACTTTAAGCTGCAATGCCAGTCCATTTGGTTTATTATAAAAAGTTATTTGTTACTGCTCTAAGTTGATGCTGCAAAGTATATTCTCTCATCAGTGTATATTCTGCAAGTTTCTGTATGCAACAGACTGTAAATGCAAATATAACCAGACTTTGATTTTAGCAGAATCCATCCAGCAAGACTGAGTGTCTTAAGAAGACTTCAAATCCATCACAATAAGTAGCACCATATCATTTTTCAATATGTTTTCACACAAGTTCATCAATTGCTCATTCTGTTGAGAACTTTCTCAGGTGTTGGGATTTGCCGACAGGAAAGCTGATCTACAGTGGTGCGAGACTGCCATAAAACTTGGGCTGGGGAATATGCCCTTCCTCCATTATTGTGCAATCCAGGAGTTGGTAATGTTATATACAAGAAGCAGGGGGCGTGGTGGCTATGGGGGTTGTAGTTAGTTTCCATGTTCCATAATAATGTCCTGGAGCATACACACTTAGTTGTCAGTGTTTTAGGTTTGATGAGTATTCTTGCAATATATTTGAGTCAATTTAATGAGAGTGCTATCAACTTACATATACCCATTATAAGCAGATAAGATAAAATAACAAAAACAGCAGATAGCAAAAAAGGTGAACAAAACAGCCTGACTCCACATTACACTGACCACACAAATAACCTACACAAAAAACACCAAACTTATAAAAAGCTCTAGATATAAAAGATCACAACAATAAAAACTCTAAATATAAAAGAACACAACACATTCTTTTTTGAAAAGTGACATGCCACTCTGCACCTCACATCTGGTAGCAAGATCATCAACCAACCCAACACTGCACAGATGCACTAACTCAAAGAAGGAAGAACTCTCACTGAACGCACCAATCCCTGCCAGTGTACATTTATTTATTTATGAATGCATATTGAATTTATAATAATTTGTTTACTGGGGTACAGTGCAGATTATACAGGGTGATCAACTTCAGGCTCAGTCTTGGTTAAAAGAAACAGTAGCAATAAAAGTATTCATTTACATTGAAGTAAGCACAAGTAAAACAAGCAACCAATCACTGAACATGCAGTAAGAATTCTTATGTGCATACTTAAAAGTATTGCATAATAAGCTAAGTGGATGAGGTGGAGGTATGGGTAGCACAATAAGGAAGCTGACAGAGAGAAGATAAAGGAAATCAGTGTAGGATTAGAATGTGGAGGAGTACGTCTGTGAAAGTAAAATATCTTTTATTCAGTATAGTATGCAATCAGTAATGTAAGAGCATATATAAGGAGATAATGATAATAAATAACCTGGTGTGTGAATGGGGAATTTACATGTAGTGGGCATAGAACTGGAGGAGCTTAGTGAGTTATAGGACATGTCCATTAGTCAGGTAGTTGCATTCAAATGGTTTTACCAGGTACTGCTTGAACTGAGGCCTGAAGAGTGAGCAGTCTGTCTGTTTAACAATGTCTTGGGGTAGTGACTGACATAATTGTGGTGCAAGAACAAAGAAGCTAGGGTTAGTACAATGTAGTTTGACAGTAGAGGCTTGTAGAGAAGTGCTATCCCTGGCTTGGTTTCGAAGGTTGTAGACTGGGATTGAGGTCATCAGCTTCATTGTGAGAGGGCTATCCTGATGCAGAATTTTGAAAAGTAGAAAGCCAAGAAGAAGGTTGGCTGCAGCTTCTTCTGGTAGCCACTTAGCTTTGGATGCATTGTGGCGATGGTGTTCATTCCAAGGGGGAATTAGAGATGAACCTGCAGATTTTATTAAATACAGTCCATATAGTAGTTGAGTTTTTGACTGAGTTGGAGATAAATTAAGGGAGAGTGTACTTCAGTTGTGAAAGTGTACCTTTGCCTACAGCTGTCCTGGTGGAGATTGAGAGGAATTGATATATTTTGTTGGCCTAGAGTAATAGGTAGTTGACTTTAGCTCTGAGTTTTTGCATGTGTTCTTGTAAGTTAAGGGATTGCTCTACCAAATACCCAGGTATCTAAATGATTGATGGCTTCATCATGGTTATTGTCTAGATCTGTGATATGTACAGATGAGGGGGAATTTAGTTAGTCATTTTTGGCATGCCAAATAATTTGGAATTGTTTTTGGTACTGAGCAGCAGTTTTTTTTTTTTTTTTTTTGTGGAGGGGGGCTTTTTTCCAGTTGTGAACTAACAGGAAGCCCTTTTAAGGTTGAGTTTCCAATGAGCTGATGTGATGGGTTACACCTATAAATAATCACATCATCAGCATGTAGAAGGTGTGAAAGTTGGTGCAGGTGTAAGGGGGGGGGTTGTTTATGAAAATGTTTGTTTAAAAAAATGGAGAAAAGTATAGGAGTGAGATTAGAGCCTTGAGAAACATGTGAGAGAATTTAGTCAGCATCAAAGAAAGTACAGCCTATCCTTACCTTGAAAGATCTATTGGACAGGAAGTCTTTTAATTTAGGGTTGATATTGATGTCTTGAAGATGGAGAAGCAGAAATGAGGGGTCATCCATATCAAAGGATATTACAGGTTAAATCAGTGAAAGCACAAATCACTGCCAGTGTATGTTTATTTATTTACATATGTGTGAATGTATGTTGTATATATATGTATTTGTTTACTGGGGTACAGTACAGATTATATAGGATGATATGATATAGGATAAGCTTCTACCTTAAAGAGGATGGGGTATGATGGGTTATGAAACTCTTTGTGGAGTATTAATTGTATAAGGAACTTGTACCTGGTTTCATATGAACCTTTATTGTCTCACAATATCACCAATCACAATAAAATTCTTTACATTTTGAAATTAGACTCAATTTACATGAGATGTCTCTACTCAGCAGATTATTTTCCACTCAGTCACAGCTGTGAACTTTCTTTTGCATCTGAGTTTCCCAAATGGGCTGCTTACTTGTATTTTTGTTTTGACCAGCAGACAACATTTTGAGATACTTCTATACTTACCATATAACATTACAGTTATGTCTGTCCCAGCGTGTTTTAAATGACACTGAAGTGACATAAATTGGAATCCTGACATGACATTCTTCATCGAAGTTTGACTGTGTAATCACAGAGCCCAAAAAGAAAGCTTATTTCATGTTTCCTCAGTTTTAGCCTCTGTTGCTAACAACTTTGTGTTATACACAACAGCAAGATGTTAATTTTTATTACATTTCTGGCACCTTGTTCTGCAGCTCTGAATCATTATGCATACACCTTTCTTGCTTGCATTTGTTTTTTTTTAATTTGCACATGGTACACTGGCCTCCCTATGCTTCATGACTTGGACTTATTTCATGGTTTCTGCTTAATTTCATTTGCATCTCTCACCATTCTTGTATCTGCACTTTGCCTTTTAGTGTGTTCAGACTGGCAAGCAATTTGCATTGGAGTTGTTTCAAAAGGTGGTATTCAATACATCTCAAGATGGAACCAAGCCAAGCTTCACGCTATCTTAAAGACACCAAACAATGAGAAGAACAGAATTAGTGTGCGCTAATTTGTGACAGTTATTTTCTATACCGGTTGCAAGCACAAGTATAAAACAGAAACATGCATGTGTTATCAGGACCACAGTCAGCTCAGTACTTTTCCCTTACTGCTCCCTATGCATTATGGGAAAACACTTTAGGCTTATGCAGATATGATCTTTCTAGTATTGATTGCATAGACCATCAAGATGATTAGATATCCCCACAGAAATCATGCAGCAAGCATGACATCCCCATTTGGTCAGCTGTTGTGATGCAATACTGAGAAAAACTCAAGATGTGATGAATATATATATATATATATATATGTATGGTCCGTTCCACTTGAAAACATCGAAATTCTAAACCATCGAAATTCATATGGTCGAGACCATATCATCAAGTGTTTAGAACATCGATGTTGTCAAGGGGAAGAAAAAGGTAAGTAAAAAAGGGAAAAAGCTAGTGTTTCTTCAGGGCAGCAAAATGCCCTGCACACTGTGTCTGTGAATGTGCCATCTGTGTGATGGCACTGCAGATAGGGTATGGGAAATCTCTCATTTAACGCTTCTGCATATAGTGCTAAAACGGAGATTTCCCTTTACTCCACTGTAGTGCGATTTCGGAGTTGGTATATCAAAGTTGGGGCTGTGTGGGGGGTGTAGGGGAGCAAAAGTCCCCTGCATAAAATAGTTTTTAGAGTTTTTTTTCTTTTTTTTTTACATTCCCTTTGAATCTTCAATGGTTTGAAACTCGATGTTCTGGTCTCGATGATCAGAATTTCGATGTTTCAAGCTTTCGATGATTCAAAGTGGAACTATATATATATATATATATATATATATATATATATATATATATATATATATATTTTTTTTTTTTTATAATATTGCTGGCTAACAGGACAAGACTGCATTAAACATTGACAAATTCCTATTATTCATTAATGTGGTTTTGAGGTAGAATGCTAGGGCTTGTGAATTAGACAAAATGTTGCACTCTCAAAAAGATAGATATTCCAAAGGCACTGACTCTTATGACCTTTCATGTCTTGCCACTACCCTCCTTCAGGCGGGTCTATATCAGCATTTTGAAAATTTAATAGTTTGAATCACTAAATATTGAACTGAAATGATCAAAATAAATTTTCGAATGCTGATAAGTGCAGGCCAACACAGAAGGTCTTTGGCTAACAAAGTTTGTAGATGACTGCAAACTAGGATCCATAATCAAAACTCCTAACGATGTGGACAAACTACAAAAGGGCCTCACTGAGACAGATACCTGGTGTCAAAGCCATGGCCTGAAGCTCAATGCCAAAAAATGTATTGTCATCCCCTTTGGTAAAAACTCTGTACCCATGAACTACCACATAGCTCGTAGTCTACTTAATGCCGAAAATGTGATGAGACCTTGGGACACAGGTGGACAGTAGTCTCTCCTTTGATAATCACATCACCACAGTGGTCAGGAAATCCTTCTACGTGGTTCATCTCATCACAAAAGGATTCTCATCCAGAAAAAAAGAGGTCATTGTTCCCCTCTACTCATCACTCATTAGACCCATTATAGAGTACAACTCCCCTTTTGGTATGTACCTCACAAGACATCTACAACAACTGGAAAGACCACAGAAATACCTCACAAAGAGGATTACTGGCCTCAAACAGATGCCCTATGCAGACCGTCTCAAAAAACTACAGCTTTACTCCATCGCATATCGCCTACTCAGGGGCGATCTCTGCCTAACATACAAAGCTATGTCAAACCTAGAGCTGTTGGGCATGCTCCACTTAAAGAAATCCCAATCCCTCTGAGCTACACGCTCTAGGGACCTAAACCTTGTCACCACAATAAACAGAACATGCTGGAGGGATAGATTCCTGTCCCAAGAGACTTCCCATACTCTGGAACAGACTACCTATCTATGTCAAACAGAGCTCCTCATTAGCACTCTTCAAGAAAAATCTTGATGATTGGATGGGAAATGGGAAATTCACCCCGGGGATCACTTCTGTGGCTCTGCTCGACAGGGGCACAGGAAAATAATTTTCTTGGGTGGCAAAAGCCAGGGTACATTTTTTGGCTAGGCTTGTATGGGTATAGGGGCGATAGCCTAGTACCTACCTATAAACCTATGATATAAAAAAACCCCTAAAGGGTGTAGGCAGGGAGGAAAGCCCCCCTGCACCCCCTACACCACCTGCTACTTAAATATACCAACTCCGAGACTACACTACATTTTAGTAAATGGAAATCTCCCCTTACGTAGATTTCGTTTACCCGTTTGATGTTCTGCACTTTCGGCATTCTTGCGTCAACAATATTGTATTCGATATTGTCAACATTTGAGATGCTGATAGGAACCCCCTTCAGTCTGAACCTCCTTTCTGCTGGCGGGCTCTACCAGATAATCCCAGAGTAAATTTGTAGATACACATCATCTAGGTTATATTTAAAGGAAGATAATAATGCGTCACACTGCTTTACATAAATGGGAAATTTATTCTGGAGGTTAGGGAGATGCTGAGTTACAAACCTGTCCCTTCACCGTGCTTTATTTATCTGTTGGTGAAGATTATATCTCTCCTTCTAGTATTAGTGGAGATACCGGACTCAGAGAAATGCATGAGGTCCATGACATTGGGGTCTCTAATGAGGCAGTAAGTGAGACACAGCTCTCCCCCTCAAAAATCTATAAATGACTGAATAAAGGAATACAGCTTCCAGACTCTCTTGGTAGCTTAGGTACTTTAGGTTTGTGATCTTTTTGGTTAGGAACATTTGGAGTCTTTATAACTATTTGATATTTTTAGTGAGCAGAGACATCCCAAAGAGGGCACTGTGCTTAATAAGTGGCCTAATCAATACTGAGTATAAAGGAGTGATTACCTCTTTAGACATTGACAATATTCATTTGGCAATTAGCTGGGCTAAATAAATGGCTTTCCTGGCAAACATTGTCACACAGTGTCAATTCATTTATCATCCCTCTCAACTGTACCACATTTTGAGTCTTAAAACGCTCATGTGCCATTCAATTCCACATGAAAGGTCATCTGTCACACTCACAATCATTAAGATTTTCTTCAACAGAAGTTCATGAAAACTATATTGAATCATTCCGATTTACCAAAAAAGTGTAAAGCAACAGATTTTAAACATATGTGAGCTTTCTAGATAAAGTTATTATTTATTGACATTTGTTGAGCAGGAAAGTCCACTGGATCAAAGACCCATTTTCAGTGGAGGCTCTGGGGGGGAAGCCCCCTATAACATAGCAGGTACAGGTTTTCAAGACAAATTATACAGATAGTTTAAATATTAAATACAATAGACAAAGTTAATGCAGTAGATCGATAAATATCACTTTAAAGGTAATTAAAAAAAATGGTGAAAGGTGAAATACAAAGCGAGGACAGCCAGTCTGTTTCACATTTGATTTGGAAGAGGGAGGAAAAAAGTGATGAAGTTTGACAGGTGGGTGTAAGTGTTGACCGGAAGGTGAAAAAGGGCCATGGCTAAGCCACGGTGACTTGGGGGTATGGCAGTAGATAGAATTGAGTGGTGGTTCATGACAACTTGCTTCTACAGCAACAGAAAGAGAAAGAGAATGAGGCAGTGGAGGAAGATTAGAACTGGGGCTATTTTGGAATTAAGGTAGTTTTGGATGATTTAAGCAGGCACACATGTGATTAAGATAATGAGACTTTAGTGTAGCTTTGAAGGTATTTAAGGAGTCTAGCTGAGTGATGCGGGGAGGTAGGTTGTTCCAGAGCTTAGTAATCTTATAAGAATATAGGCTCTGTCCGGCTGTCTTGCTGGGTTTGGACATGCATAAAAGCTGCTTATGTGAGGAATGAAGGTTATGTGCTGGGGCATAGGTCTGTAGAATAGGGTGGAGTGATGGTCAGTTATAAGGTTTGTAAATAAGTTTATGGGCAACAATGAGTTGCGTGTAGTGTAAGAGATGAGGAAATTCGAGCCAGTTTAATTCTGAGATGGCTTGGCAATGATGTGATTGGTTGGACATTACTGAAGTAAATTTTGCTATTTTGTAGTAGCATGATTCAAGTTTATTTCTCAGTGATGTATGGAGAGTTGTGAAAATGGGACTACCATAGAGGAGGGATGGAATTAGCAGAGTGTTTGCAAGCTCTATTTTTGTATGTTTGTCTAGGTAAAGTTTGTCACTGTAGAGTTTACCTAGTTTGAAGTGGGTCTTTTTTATAGTATTCAAAATATGGGAGTCGAAGGTGAGTTTGTCAACAATTGTTATTCCTAGTAGTTTTGCTCTGTTTACCTATAATTGTGTTGTTCTGAGAGAGTATTTTGAAATCGGAGTCTAGTGCTTTTGATGAAAAAACAGAAGTTTTATTTTCTGGGGTTCAGTAATAGTTGGGCATTAGTTAACCATGCTTCAATGGATGTAAAAGTGGACTGTGTGATCCTTTGTAGGTTAGATAAGTTACTGACGGTGGTAATTATGGGGGAGTCATTGGCGTACTGGACAAGGGTGCTTTGTAGGCATGCTTTGTGGAGATAATTTATGAATATATTAAAGAGACGTGGTCCTAGAACTGAGCTTTGGGGAACTCCTGTATTTTTGTCAAGATGGTCTGAGAGTTTAGTTTGCCATTTTACAGCTTGTTTCCTATTTTGTAGATAGCTTAAAAAACAAGTAAGTGCATTAGAGGAGCATCCTATGGCTTCTAGCTTTTGCAGTAATTTGGTGTGTGATACTGTGTCAAAGGCCTTGGATAGATCTAATAGGATCACAGAAGTAATAGGGTTTGCATCCAAGACTTTAAAAACAGTATCTGTGAATGGTAGTAGGGCTGTAGTGGTGCTGTGTGCTGAGAAAAACCCATGCTGGTTGTTTGTGAGTAGGTTGTGGTTTAGTAGGTACTTTAGAAATTGTGCATGTATACATTTCTCTAGGATTTTTGATAATGGGGAGAGAATAGAAATAGGTCAATAGTTTGAGAGATCAAAGGTGTTGCCACCTTTGTGTAGTGGGGTGATAATGCATTTTTTCCATAGTAGGGGGATGTATGACTTTGTGATTGTCCGACCCAGCCTTACTTGAAATGCTACACCTAAAGAAATCTCAATCTCCCCATGCCACAGGCTCCAGAGATCACAACCTCATTACCACATTTAACAGAATATGCTGGAGGGACAGGTTCATCTCCCAAAGACTGCCCATACTCTTGAATAATCTTCCCATTCATGTCAAGCAGAGTACCTCACTGGCCCTTTTCAAGAGAAATCTTAACGAGTGGATTGGTAACAGAAAGTTCACTCCAGGGATCATTCCAGTTGCCCTACTGGATATGGGCACAGTGAACTAACATTGGGTGGCACGGTGCCTGGACAATTATTTCGGGAGGGCTAGGCTTGTAAAGGCTCCAGGGCCATTAGCCTAGTACACACCTATGACTCTATGAACCTATGAACGATTTAGTAATATACTAACTGAATAGGCAATTGCTGTGGCTCCAAGTTGTAGAAATTCTGGAGGTAGATTATCAGAGGAGAGAGAGCAGGGTCTTAGTTTTTTGAGGAGTTTAAGTACTAGTGAGGTTTGCACTGGTTGTATAGAAAAGGGTGGGGTAGAGGGAGTGCTGCTAAGTTTATCTGTTGGATTTTGGGGGGAAGAGCTGATGTTTTCTTGGATGGGATTTGTGGGGGTTTGGGAGTTATAATTATGGTTAGCTGTTGAGGGACTTCTGCGCAGGTTTTGAATGGTGGAGCTAAAGTGTGAGTTAAACATTTGAGCAATTTGCTGTGGGTCATCATCTGGTGAACAGGATGGGCTTGGCATGATACCAGGGGTAAGAAGGGTTGTGACAGATTTCCAGAACTCTTTTGAATTGTGACTTTGGCTGGATAGTTGTGTTGAGAAACTGTTTTTCTTATCATTTATAAGTAGTTTTTTTTTTTTTATGGAGCTGCTTGTAGATAAATTCCTGATTTGGGTTTTTACTTTTTTGCCATTGTTTCCAGGCTTTATCTCTAGATAGGAGGGCTCATCTAGTTTCTTTTGTTAGCGAGGGAACATTGTTGATTTTTATTCTTTTAATATGTATTGGTGCTAGGCTATTGAGTGTGTCTAGGAAATGTTTATTGAAATAGTCTGCTGCATCATCTAAAGGAAGTGTTTTTAAGGGGGACCAGTTGTGGGACTTTAGGGAGTTGGGGGTAAAATGGGTGAGATTTCTTGATGTCCTACACGTATGAGCTTTAGGGATATGCAAGTGGTACCTATGGGTAATAGCTGGCCGGTGATCACTTAAAGTGTTGGGAGGGTACCACTATTTGAGAAATTGAGTGGCTGAATTACAAGGATCCGGTCTATGATAGTTTCAGCTAGGGGTGTAGGGGAACGTGTTGGACTTTTAATTAACTGTGTAAAGCTGTGTAGGGTTATTCTATTTTGAGGGGAGTCTAAGATTAAGCTTTGCCAGTTTATGTTGGTGTCACAGATAATGATTGTTTCATAAGGGATGTTATGGTTTACCCAGCATAGATAGTCTTCTAGAGCTAGAATATTGTGTCCAGGGGGAAATATAGAGCATGATGATACATATCTTCATATTTCTATTTATGTGACAGAATGTTATAAGTAGTTCTAGATTGCTAAAGGAGGGAGCTGGTTTTTGAAAGGTTGTAATTGTATAGGAGTCATGGTATATTAGTGCTATACCGCCACCTTTTTTATTGGGTTTATCTTTGTGAATCATAGTGAAGCCTGGTGAGAGGATTTCATTGTCAGCTATATGTGGTTTTAGCTAGGTTTTGGTTACTCATACGATGTCTGGGGAGTTGTGGGTTAGCCAGGCTTGAAATTCAGTAATTGTGTTGCAGATACTATGTGTGTTTATTGTTATTATGTATATGTCTTTGTTAGTGACTGAGTGGTTGGAGGAAATGTTGTTTGTGAGTCCTGGGTTTGGGTGTACATCACCGCATTTTGATAGTTCTAGAAGTAGGTGGAATGTTATATGGGTAGTTTGAGTTATAAGAGGAGGTTGTAGTAGAGAGTAATTAGCTAATTTAAGTTTGGTAATCTTTGGGGTGAGTGTGAGTTTTGTTAGATGAAAGGGGTTGCATACAAATAGGGAGGGTGAGATGTTAGAATAGCTATGTGTGTATGGTAAGAATGGAGCACTTAGGGTACGGGGTACTATGGGTGGTGTGAGAATGCAGGTGTTGAGAAATGTGACTTGATATTGTGTGAGGAATGTAGTAATGGTAATGGTTGATACAATATAACTTTGCAAACCTTTGAACATATTGTGAGGGTTGTAGGTCTAGATACAAGCATTTTGGATATAATTGATGGTTTGGGATATAGATAGTCTTGTGAGAGTTGGGAAGGTTGTGGAGAGGGCGTGGTGAAATTAGGGAGTGGTATGGGATACATGTGTGTTGTGATTAGTTGATGGGATTAAGGGTGGAGCTGGTAGAGGTATAAATGTAATTGAAATGGGGGTGGGTGGGAATGGGTGTAGCGTCAGGGAGTGGAGTGAGCCCAAGCGTAGTGGGTTGGCCCAGCTGGAGGGAATAAGTGAATGTAGAAAAAGACAGAAAAAAACTATCAGGTTGTCCTAAGGGCAAGAATGTATGTTATATTGTACTCAGAGAACTATGCATGAAGGGACAGTAATTGAGTTGTCAGGATCAATGATCAGGGGTTGCTATATAGCTGTAAAGCACATTCCCTTGTAGCTTATTATTTAAAAGACTAGACCTTGCTGTTAGGTAAAAACTACTGGGGCACGCAAGCTGCTAATTAATGAAGCTATGCTGCCATATGGTGGTCTGTTTTGGGAACTGGTAATTGTATTAAGAAAAAGAAAGAGAAAAAAAATGGGGAGACGAACGTTTTCATGGAAGTTCTAGTGAGTGTGCAAGCCTCAAAGACAGAGTAATACTGTACAAGCAATGGATGATAAAGGCAAAATAAGCATGCATCTACGGTCTTTAGCAACAGGGAGCTCTCCCTATGTAGTGTTAGTAGGAGATTCATGGCCATTGGTTTGAAGGGCCCAGTCCTAAACACCTGGACTCAGGCCGATGGGAGAGGTAGGACCAGCGATGTTCTGGGAGAGAGTGAGAGGCAAGCACACTCAGAAGAGGACCGAGAGAAGCATCCGATTCACAGAGCAGTGATTTATTCAGGGAATGGTGAGTTATTGTTTTACATTTTGTTCATTTGTTCCACTGGGTCTATATCAGTTGAGCGAAAACCCCTTTACGCGAATACAAACACTTCGAACTGCATTGCGCGAAGTACGTAAACCTCGAACATCCAAAACCGCGAATTCTGAAATGTTGATTTGTTCTGGTTGGCCCGTCTGCGGTATAGCTCCATAAGCTAAGTGTGTGATAGATAGGACTTTAGGGTTAGGATTTGGGTTAAGGTAAGTGCATAGATAGGTAATGTATGTAAGATTTAGTGTAGTGTTAGATGTAGGTTTTTTTTAAGTGTATGTATGTGTGTTATTTATTTTGTTTGGGTGTATGTCTGTAGGGGAAGTGTGCGGTAGTTACGGACCTTAGGGTTAGGGAGAGGTTAAGCATAGTGCATAGATAGTTGTGTATGTGAGGTTTAGTGTATTGTTGAAAATAGGGCTTTGTTAAATGTATGTATGTGGATTATTTATTTTGTTTGGGTGTATGTCTGTAGGGTTTGGTTAGTGTATGTATGTGATTTATTTATTTTGTTTGGGTAGGTACTAAGTAGCGGGTGGTGGGGTTGGCTGACTATAATAGTTTGATATTTTATTTTTTGCGGTTTAGTGCGTTCGGGATTTTCGCGGTTCGAGATATAGGGGTCAGTGTTTAGGTATTCGCGTAAAGGGGTTTTCGCTGAACTGATATAGACCCGTTCCACATTATGAGAGGTAGTATCCTACATTTTGGGGATGAAAAAGTACCTCTTAACTGTTCCCGATTTTGTCTCGTGTTTGTTCTCTTTGTCAATTTTTTTTTTGATTTTCTGATAAATCACTGACAATTATACTCAGTCAATAATGCCAGACATTAGAGTTTCGTACTTCTTATTCAGAAAATGTATGCTGATGCAAAACCCATTGCTCTGGGCAATAATGGAGAACAATGGACTGCAGTAGTACGTTTGTGTAGTGCTTAGAATGTTAAGGCAGTGGAACAGTTTGACAGCTGCCTACTACTACCTTAACATTTTAAACATTATCTCAGACAGTTAAAAAACTCAGCGATCCATCACCAGATGTGCCTGATTTTGCAGAATGACTAGGCTTTACCTCATACCTTTGCTATGTTCCTCATAAAATGCTTGCTTTTCTGGTAAACCACTGAAAATTGCAGTCTGGGAATAACATTAGACATTAAAGTTTTATACTTGTTGATTTTGTTTCAGAAAGTGCATGTTGATGTAAAGCTTTTGCTCTACTAACTCTTTAATGTCTCTGATTTTTGCCCTATCTATCCCGATCAAATTCCTTACCATTCAGAAAACGCATGTTGATACAAAACCTGTTGTTCCATTTAAGTATATAATGGCCTTGATTCTATCCTTTCATACTTCTGGCCTGCCCCAAGTAAGTTGTTTGATTTTTCTTCTAAACTGCTGAGGATTAGTCAATGCATAGTGATTTAAACCTGTTGTTCCGTTAACTTTTTAAGGGAATGAAAAAAAAATAAAACAATATTCATGCATATCGAGGACCAGACTTTGTACTGACATAAGAGAATCCAGCTTATCCAATATTAAAGAGACATTAGAAGAATTAGATATTTTAATTGACACATTTTACAGGACTTCAGGACTCCATTTCAATAAATCAAAATCAAAATTTTTATTTTTAAATAAAAAAAAGAATTCCAGATGAAGGGGAATCACATTATAGGGAAACAAGAATCTACCTTAAAATATCTAGAACTTGAGTTATGCAAGGATAATAATGAATTAGTCTCAAAAAACTCCAATAATATCATCAACACAATTAAAATCTCTGTGGAAAAGTGGAACAAAATAATATTAACATTTGAAGATAGACTACAGTTAATAAAAATGATTTTACTACCCCAAATCCTATATATAGCTTTGGCAATACAACTTTTTTCAGAAAGGAATATACTTAAAGAAATAAACTCATGCCTCATAAATTTTTTATGGTTTCCCAAAATAAAGAGTATAGCTTTAACACATCATATCAGACCATGGAAACAGGGAGGATTAAACTTTCCTGATATAGAAACATATCTAAAAGCATCAATATCTAAAACAATCTCACATTGGATAAGTCCAAGTTATTCTGCAAATTGGAAAAAAATTACTAACTGTAATATCAATAAACTAATTTGATTAAAAAAAAAATTTCAAATAACAGATAAAAACAATTTGCCATGTCACATATTATGTATTAGTATGCAATATAACATAACTAAGCTCACTAAAACTCGTATGATTAATTATTACATTGACTCATTTAGGAAAATTATTATTTATTTATTTGCAGTGGTGATGGACAGGTTGACAGATGAGATCAGACAGGAGTCCCTGTGGACTATGAAGTTTGCAGATGACATTGTGATATGTAGTGAGAGTAGGGAACAGGTTGAGGAGACCCTGGAGTGGTGGAGATATGCTCTAGAGAGAAGAGGAATGAAGGTCAGCAGGACTAAGACAGAATATATGTGTGTGAATGAGAGGGAGGATAAAGGAATGGTGAGGATGCAGGAGTAAAGCTGGTGAAGGTGGATGAGTTTAAATACTTGGGATCAACAGTTCAGTGTAATGGCGAGTGTGGAAGAGAGGTAAAGAAGAGCGTACAGGCAGGGTGGAGTGGGTGGAGAAGAGTGTCAGGAGTGATTTGTGACAGATGATTACCAATAAGAGTGAAAGGGAAGGTCTACAAGTGGGTAGTGAGACCAGCTATGTTATATGGGTTGGAGACAATGGCATTGACAAAAAGTCAGGGGTCAGAGTTGGATGTGGCAGAGTTAAAGGTGTTAAGATTTGCACTGGGTGTGACGAGGGTAGACAGGGTTACGAATAAGTCTATTAGAGGGTCAGCCCAGGTTGGACGGTTTGGAGACAAAGCCAGAGAGGCGAGATTGCATTGGTTTAGACATGTGCCAAGGAGGGATGCTGGGTACATTGGGAAAAGGGTACTGAAGATGAAGCTGCCAGGTGAGAGGCAAAGAGGAAGGCCTAAGATCAGGTTTATGGATGTGGTGAGAGAGGACATGCAAGTGGTTGGTGTGACAGAGCAAGATGCAGAGGGCAGGAAGAAATGGAAACAGATGATCCGCTGTGGCGACCCCTAATAGGAACAGCCAAAAGAAAAAGAAGATTAATGCAAATATAGATTTAAAAATCTGGCTTGATCTTTTAACACTATTCATACTTACAAAGAGCTATTCATATAAAATATACAGAGAAATAATTAATTCCTGGGTACAGAAAAGATTTGCTTGTTGGTTTCAATGCATCAAAGAACTAAAAGTTCTAGATATGCAAAGAATAGAAAAAAATACAAAATTCCACAACAAGATTGGATAACTATACATAGCATTCTGATGTATTCGCAAAATTTATGCAGAATAATTAGTAATTCTTCATTTAAAGAAATACCTAAGCTTACGAAATACCTATATGAAATCATATATAATGATTATGACATGGGAAATAGTATTTTGAAATTTTACAAGATATTGATAAATTATAAAACAACACCTAAATCCTCATATTGGCATTATATAACAAAAGGACACTCATTACAGCTAACTGAAGAAATTAAATAAAATATTTTATTATCAATAAAATGCACATCCTTTACACAATACTGGAAAGTTTTAATTGGAAATGCTTGCACAGAGCATTCTTAACTCCAGATAGTATTACCAAAATTAATTTTTCAACAAAGGGAATATGTTGGAGATGTGAGCAAATACACAATGCAGATTGGAATCACATTTTTTTCAACTGTGGTAAAATTACGCCATTTTGGAATGGTATTAAAAACTTTTTACAAGCTTTATTTAATGAATCGTTTAACTTAGCTAAAGCACTAGTGTTATTAAATGTGTACAAAGGTCCTCATTTGAATGAGTCAAATATGTATCTAGTTTGGACAATGTTAGAAAAATATATAATAATAACATGCATGCTTAGTGCATTCGAGGTTTAAAAGGGTTAATACATTTATTCTGTTCACACTGCATGAATCTGCACAGCTATTAGAAACTTAACAAGAGGCATTTCATTTCTGCTAATGTCATGAAAATAACAAGAGACATTTCATTTTTGCTAATGTCATAAAACCTAACAAAGAGATATTCATTTCTGCTTATGCCATGAGAAAGTATGCAGCTGCTAGAAGCTTTGATAAAAAAAACAATAGATGCTTGAAAGTATAAACCATAGTCAGCATTACTTGTACTAAAGCGAGAAATGTACCATGAATCCAGACAAAATGTAACACATGTATTAGAACAGTACAATTGAAGAATTGAAAAGTTAAAATGGGCTAAAATAAGCCCAAGGCCAGGTTATTTTTCTCAAAATGTTTTGCAAGCTAGCAAATAATCTAACCTAGTCAGCAATAAGTCTAGTAACATTTTCTGTAGAACATACAGAAAGCTGTGTCTAACTATGTCAGCAATAGAATAGTAACATTTTCTGTGTGACAGGAAGAGAACTGTATAAGAATAACATACTAATCACCAGTAATTCAGACAAACCTTGTGCCTACATGCTTTGTCTCCTTGCTGCAAGTAATAAAGGGTGCCTTGCTTGAACCTAACGTGAATTGGTCTTTGAAGTTTTTTCCTTTGACAAATTGGTCCTTCGGACCGGAACCCTCTCTTCACCTCGGATCAGACGGCCAGGTGGTTGAAACCATACGGGGAAGAAACCAAATCGGTTCTTCTTATATGGAAAGTCCTCCGACTGAATTGTCGTTCAAAAGAGGCCAGCCACTTTCTGATCTGTGACTGAAGGACGGGTCTCCGCGAATTGGTGATCAATCACGTGGGCTCAGGTAAGGTGAATCTACTTTTTTCTGTTTTCTGTTTTAGATCAGGGACTAGAGGTATATTGTTTTTGTCAGACTGTATTTTTCTCACAAGTCAGGGACAAAAATGATTACTGTCTTGTCATAGATCAGGAGAAACAGAATAAGTAGGCAGTCATTCTGAAGAGACTATAACAAAATCCGTGGTACCACGTTAAAAAATTAAGAGAAGTTACGTAACGATCAAAGGGTAGAACAAAATGGGTAATAATTGCACAAAAAGACCCCAAAATCCACCTTTAACAGAAGACGCAAAATATATGCAGTCGCAGCGCGCCGACAATATTAGATATTATTCAAAATGGGTTAATAAATACGAATTCGACGGAAAATTAGAAAAATCCTCACTTATCAAACTTATCAAACACCTCAAAAGTGATTCCAAAAGGTCGGGTAAAAAAGCAATGTCGATTAGGAATTCCTCAGGCACACAGGTGGCTTGAGGAAGTAAACCGTCTGGAACAAAAGAACAAAAATTCAAAAGCAATGTTTTTAGATAAGGAGGACAATAACTTAGTAATAGCATCAGCACCTCCGCCTCCCTTACCAGAATATGAAGCAAGTGAACAGGTTAGTCCACACCTACGATATCCTGTAGTCACTGAAGACAGAGATATTATGAAACTAAAACTGACTAAAATTAGAGATCCCATCAGGACCAGGTCCCAAACAAAGGCAGGTAACTCAGATGAAGGCATCAAGTTATGGCAAATGGTTAAGAATTCAGGATCTATAAGTGAAAATAAGAAATATGCCCACTTATAGAAGTACCCAATCCTCAGGCAGGTCAAGACAATCAGGACCCAACTATTTTAGTGTATAGACCTTGGACTCCGGAAGACATCCGGAAAGTCACTGAGGGAATTCCCCATCCAAAGGTTAATTTTAGAAAATTCTCAGAAGATTTACAAGGAATGAGGCTGAGTTATAACCTAAACGGAGAAGAAATAGAAAAAGTAGCTAGACAGATTGTAGGGCCAGATTGGTACATGATTAGTGGGAACTGGAATCCCCGTGACACTGTACAAAGACCCCTCCCACATAGCAGTGCAGAATTAGACACCAGAGTAAAAGGTCTTACAGACCGCATCTCTGAAAAAAGGAAACCTAGGGCAGACTGGACTTGCATTAATCAATCAGACATTTAACATTTTCTGTAGAACATACAGAAAGCTGTGTCTAACTATGTCAGCAATAGAATAGTAACATTTTCTGTGTGACAGGAAGAGAACTGTTTAAGAATAACATACTAATCACCAGTAATTCAGACAAACCTTGTGCCTACATGCTTTGTCTCCTTGCTGCAAGTAATAAAGGGTGCCTTGCTTGAACCTAACGTGAATTGGTCTTTGAAGTTTTTTCCTTTGACAGAAAATATTTGCAATCTCAAGGAAGTGTATAAACAAGAAGATGGAATACAAACACAATACTGACTTTGGAAGACTTCTACAGCCTACTGAAGACCACAGCATTGTTGTATATTAAAATTAAAGAATTAAGGATTCATCCTAAGCCATTTATTAACAAGTCATGGAAAAATGTCTTATCATTGATTGACATTTTACAATGACTGAACAGATATACCCTGATAACTGAATTTTTATACCTATAAAGTAATTGTATATATTGAGCTCTGTTATAGTGTCAGGCTGATGTAAATAGTGTATATAGTTATTTAAGATATTATATACAAATACTATGGAATGTATTCAACTGTATTTGAAAAATAAAACAACATTTTGAGAAAAAAAAGAAAATGCAGATGACTGCAAACTAGGAGCCATTATTGAATCCCCAAATTATGTGGCTATTCTACAAAAGGGCCTTATAGAAACAGATGCCTGGTGCCAGAGCCATGGGCTCAAGCTTAATGCCAAGAAATGTATAGTTATCCCCTTTGGAAAAAAAACATGTACCCATGATTTACCACATAGGTGGCAGTACACTAAACATTGAAAGTGTGATGAGAGACTTAGGGACACAGGTGGACAGTGGTCTCACTTTCGATAACCACATCGCCACAACAGTCAGGAAATCCTTCTATGTGGCACACCTCATCATTAAGGGCTTTTCATCCAGAAAAAAGGAGGTCATTGTCCCACTGTACTCATCCCTCATTAGACCCATTATAGAGTATAATACCCCGTTTGGTATGTACCTCACAAGACATCTGCAACAGCTGGAAAGGCCACAGAAGTACCTCACTGAAAGAATCACAGGCCTAAAGCAGATGCCATATGCTGACCATCTAAAAAAACTCCAGCTATACTCTGTGGCATATCGTCTACTCAGAGGCGATCTCTGCTTAACATACAAGGCCATGTCAAACCCTGAGCTGTTGGACATGCTCCACTTAAAGAAATCCTAATCCCTCAGAGCCACACGCTCCAGGGATCTAAGCCTTGTTATCACAATGAACAAAACATGCTGAAGGGATAGGTTCCTGACCCAGGGACTCCCCATACTCTGGAATAGACTGCCCATACATGTCAAGCAGAGCGCCTCCTTGGCCCTCTTCAAAAGGAACCTTGATGATTGGGTGGGAGATAGGAAATTCACCCCGGGGATCATGGCAGTCGCCCTGCTAGAAAAGGGTCCAGAGAAGTAAATATTGTGGGAAGAAATATCCAGGGAATTGTTATGGCTAGGCTTGCATAGGCCCTAGGGCCGATAGCATAGTACTAACCTATGAACCTATGCATATTAATTCACATTCTCGTATTCTGCTAATCTCTCAGTTTAAAAGTTTATTTCAAAAGTGCCCCTAATTCGTTAACATTCTAAGTGCTGTGATTTTGAGTAATATATTTTCAAAATTGTCTTTGATTTTAGACCTTTGCCATCCTTCCCATTCCTAATCCATGACTTATATTCTGGCTAGTCAAGAATTTTTTTTTAACTTGTCCAGAATTCTTGAGCAAAGAAGTGAAGTATGTATTTAAACTGTCTACCTATTGCATTACTGGACATATCAATGACGAAGTTTTATTACTACTGTGCTGTGTCTGCTGCATCTAACGTGCTCTGCGTCTGCCTGAAAACTAGTTTTAAACTCTGTGTTTTCATCTTTAGGTCAATGGTGCTCTGCAGTATCTGCAATAACCTGGAATTTTTTCTCCTTGGTATTATACAACGTACGTACCCTGTCAAGCTAGCCTAAACTGCTTAAAACGTTAATGAAGTAAAAAAATGGAACTCATAAAACTATAAAACGTACCCCACATCTCTCAACCTCTAAAGAAATCTGACAGAGTAAAATAATGGGCGGGGGAGAGAGAGAGGGACAAAGCCCCCCAAAATAGGGACAATATTGCTCTTATAAAGTTGCTAGAATAACATACTTTGTATTAGCATGTATTACTTGAAAGGTAAGACGTCTGAAACTCAAATGTTTGCCATTATTTATGAGATTTAATCCTCAATAATTTCCCCAAAAACAAAACTTTTATGAGGAACACACCAAAAATATTAGGTAAAAAGGGGTATGCTTGAAACACAGGTATACAGCAGCTGAAACACCAGAAAAACGAGCATTAGCTACAAATACACCCGCCTCCTCACTACTGTATGATTTTGTATTGGTTAAAGTTCATGTAAGTGAATTCTTAATTCCGGTGTGCCGAAACTGGGAGCGGGTAACGTCACGCGTTTTATAGTCAACAGTAACCGCCTCTTTTCTGAGACCGGCTGGGCAAGTCTCTTCTGCATTCAGTCGGGGGTTAAGTTGTTTTTCGTATAAAATTATTTACGGATGGGACTGTTTAACTCGAGTCCGCCCAGCGGGAGAGGGGGCCACTGAGCCTCACAGTGCAGTAAGTGAAATACCATAATACACGGGCACATTATGGAACCGGGTGAAAGGGGTTTGTGGCCTTTGGTTGTCTGTTGTATTTTGCACTTATTTAATAAGTAGAAAGCCAGGAATTTGTATTGGGTCCCTAAGAGGTTAGCATCAGAGTTGATTGAGCTTCCTTGTGTTTGTTGGTGGTTCCTTTTAGTGGATGGTTAGACTACATTGATTCTGGCTATTACACTTTTATTTTCTTAGTTTTGGATTTCAGAGTGTGCAGAATATACAAAATTTCATGATATTTTAATATCTTTATCAGGACTAAACTCGGCTAAGGCACAGTCTTGTTTGTTGAAATGGTTGAATCAGTATAACCGATTAACTGTAATTTCTTAGAAAACAGTATCAATATATCTGTATAACACAAGCAAACAGCTGTGTATGTGTATATATGTATAGTTTTGTGTGTGTGTGTAGATATATATATATATATATATATATATATGTGTGTGTGTGTGTGTGTGTACATCTTTTTCCAATTTTTGTATGGGATTGGGGTTTTGTGTCAGCTGTCACTACCTTTGTTAATTTATTGTCACTCTCCTACCTTCTTTGACAGTCATGTCTGACTGTCACAAGTACTCTTTTATGCAGTCCATCCATCTCTTGGTTGAACATCTGTGTTTCTTCCTGCCTTCTTAATGTCTCCTAAAGCTTCTTACCTAAATCATCTTTTACTTTCTTGTACAGTTGGCCACACTGCTGTAATCTGTTTTCCTTGAACTTCATTGCAGTAGGTTGTTGGCATGCCTTCTTTTCGATGTCCTCATCTCTTTGCCTCACATTAAGCTTCCTGCCACCCATCCCAAGACACTTTCTAACTACCGCCTCAAGCTTCTTGAACTGCCATACAGAGTAACTGTTTTGCACCACTGTTATGTGCACTTTACTTTTGAGCTTATTTTTTATCATTTATTTATTTGCATTTGTTTGCCGGGAGGTCTACTGGACCAAGGTGAGCCCATTTTCAGTAGAGGCCTTGGGGAGAAAAGTTCCAAAAACAAACAACATGATAAAGCTACAAAATCAAAATACAGAAGTCAAGCAGCAATAGTACAGAACACTACATTACAGAATAGGTGATACAGTAAAATAGATAATACTAGTTATAACATATATATTTTAAGTATGCAAGCCAAACAAGTCTACAGTTGATGACATGGGATAATAGCGAATGTGTGAAAAATACAGTGTTGTAGTTTTGCAGTAGAGAGGGAAAGATGGAGAGCAGCAGGTTAAAGATTCTGAAAGTAAGGTATAGCCTTAGAGCTATTGCGATATAGGCATCAAGAATGAATAGTAGATTATGTGTGGCTGGATGGCATGTCCTGGACTTAGTAAGTTGGAAGCACTGAATGTATATGGGGATTCTGAGCCGTAAGTGAGATGGTGAGAAAAGTAGGAAGACTAGGAATATTTTTTTTTTTTTTATAGTCAGTGCTGGTACATGTACACAGCCAGTGGGTGAACAGGTGTTGTTTCAGCGGTCTTAAAGCGTTTAGGGTTGCTAGTAGAACTAATTGAAGGAGGGAGAGCATTCCATAGTTTTGCTATAGTATATGGGTAATGCATTTAACCAACGGAAAGGTTAGTTTTTGTTACATTAAGGAGCATCTGATTTATCGCAGAGGTCAGTTTGGGTGATACATGGTGAACATAGAGGAGAGGGCAGGACAATAGAAGGCTTATAGATTAGCTTATGAGCTGTGGTTAGTTGCAGGTATATTAGATGTTGGGGACGTTCTAGCCAGTTTAGAGATTGGGGTGATACTCAGTGGTGGGAGGAGTTTTTGGTGCTGGTTACAAATTTTGCCATTTTTATTGTAGCATGAGCTCAGTTTTGATTTAAGAGAGGACTGTATATTAGTAAGGAGAGGTGCACCATAGAGCAAGGATGGAAGTAGAAAGGAAGAAGCAAGGGATAGTCTTGCTGCATAGGTGAGGAAGTATTTGTGCTTGTACAGAATGCCCAGTTTCTGATGTTTTTTTTTTTATGTTTGTGTTAATATGCTGGTTGAAGGTTAAATGCTCGTCTATGATGACCCCTAGAAGTTTGGTATATTGGATTACTGAGAGGCAAGTGTTGTTGAATGAGTTGATGGTAAATTCATTTTTGGTTAGAGGTGTTGGGGATGAATAACATGAGTTTGGTTTTATTAGCATGTAGGGCTAAATGGTTATTATACATCCAGGTTTCAGTGGAGGTTAAGGCATTTTGACTGAGTGTATGTATTTGTAAAGTAGACTTGGCCATACATGTGATGGTGTAGTCATCTGCATATTGGATGACATTAGCATGGGGTATGCTGGTTTGGAAATCATTAATGAAAATGCTGAAGAGCAGTGGACCTAGTATGGACCCTTATGGGACTCCAGTATTGATGTTGAGGAAAGGAGAGAGGGATTGGTGCCATCTGGTTGCTTGTTGTCTGTCTGTAAGGTAGTTGGAAAACCAGCCTAGTGTAGGGGATGTCATGCCTAATTGTAGAGTTTGGTCAGAAGAAGTGTGTGGGGGACAGTATCGAATACTTTGGAAAAGTCAATAAATAGTGAGGAGACAAGGTATCCTGAGTCTTGAACATGGTTCAATGTGTATAAGAAAGATGCAAGAGCAGTGGTGGTGCTATGACTAGGCTTAAACCCATGTTGAGCTGGGGAGATGAGGTTGTGGGGTAGTAGTTAGTTGAGTAGTTTTTGTCATTCTTTTGTCACAAACTACCCCAACACTAACATATATGTAAGTGTATATTTGTGTATATGTATGTATGTATATATGCATGTATATGTGTGTGTCTGTGCGTGCAATATATATATATATCTTTGTGTGCATGTGTGCACACATTTTTGTGTTTATAAGTACATATGTGCGTATATGTGTGTTTGTATATTTATATATGTATGTATATGAATTATAGTCTTTAGCTAAAACTGCCTTGGTTCCACTTTAGTGAGAGTAGGAGGGACTGGTGTCATTTTCTGGCCTATGATTGTGTAAAAGAAAGAAGTTTGTGCTGTTTTTGATTAGCCACAAGGCCTCGTTTTTTTATCAAATCTCCCTGCTATTTAAGCGCCACAGTTACGCAATGCTTGGTTCATAACCTCCAGACAAGCTAAGAATTATATTACCATATCCACTGTTTTGGCACTTGTTTTTCACATTGTTTTTATCACAGTTCCATTAACTGTTTCTGTGTTGAATATCTGCACTTTTTAACCAATTTTAACAGTGTTTTGTTAGAACTGCTGGTCTCTCTGCAGTGGTGCCTAGCAGTGATCTCTATAGTCACCAGTATCTTGCAGTGTAATTGACCCTTGTAATCTGTGTAGATGCAGATTACTTGCAGTGTAAGTTTCTGTTAAAATACTCTTACTGTCTAGACAGATTTTTTTTAACTACTAGAGCATATAGTTTGTGCATAGATGATCATTGTTCATCAAGTTGCTTGTCTTATTGACCTATTCAGTATTTAAATTTTCTTCCTTCCACCCTAGTAGATCAGTAGCCATGGATATGCACTTCCCAACTCTCTGTGGCCAATCTGGTAGAGATGTTTATTCTGAGGCATTGCTGCAGTTGCCTCATGTACACTTGACTATTCAGTCATCCCTTGTAGGCTTTCGGATATTAGCAAAGACCTTTTCCACCCCCACAGTGCCTTTTTAGGCAATACCAAACTGAACTGAATCCACAAAGGAATATCTGAAGGTGGTACTGCTTAATGACAGAAGTCTTAATAAGAAACTCCACTCCTTGCAAGCTTTCCTGTTTCTGGAAAATGTAGACATCTGTGTAGTAACAGAGACATTGTTTAAAGTCGTGGAGCGTACCTGCAGCAATGCAAGGTTATAATGCCTTTCACATCTTTAGACTAGCTACAGCACAGAAGGGAACTAAAGGTGGTGGAGTCTTAGTCTATATTAAAACCAACCTCACATCCAGACTAGTTAAAGTGAATAGCCCACTGGAGCTCATACATGGGCAACTCACCATAAACAGGGTCTCGTACCATATCCTTGCAACCTATAAGTCCCCCTCTCATGTCCCAGGAAGCCCTTCCTACTTATATCAATGTACTAGAGTCCCTCACCATTCAATCCAGAACAATATTCATTGGGGATATCAACTACCCCTTTATAAAATGTGAATCCTACACCACTTCTAATACACAAGCCCAGTGATTCATGAGCTTTGTTAATACCCCCTGTCACAAAAGGAAATATTGCCAGCCCAGCTATCTGGAATTTTGTAAAGAATTATATGTAATTTGAGAATATTAATATGATTTATATAGAAGTGTGACAGAAGGAGATACTGCCAGCACAGCTGTCTGGAATTTTGTAAGTAATCATAGGTCATTTGTGAATATCAATATGATTCATATGCTAGTCTTACAAATGTATTAGAACTGCATGTTATGCATATGTTAAACTGTCAGTACAGAAGTTTGTGTTGAACAGGGTTTGTATAGTACTGAGCCTAGATGGGTGACCACAGTGCACCCTACTGGATTAGAACAGAAATGTATATAAACTATTGTACCTGTGTAAATGTATATGTTTTAACAGTGGGAACTAGAACATAAGAGGGTTAACTTCCAAAACGTCAGGAAAATAGCTGAAATGTTTTTATGGTTGTGCTATAAAAGTTAGTTTCAGTGCAGCAAGGTGACAGGATATCTAGAACTATGGTGCCTTCTGCATTGTTTTGTAAGTGTTTTATAGTTTTATGTCTTCCAGCAGTTGAAAAGTTATGAAGGCTATGTATTTTCACAGGGAGATGCTAGATGCTACATCAGTGGGGGTTGTGAGCCTGTGAACTGAAGTCAGGTGACAAAAAGTGATGTCATGCTGCAAGTAACCCAGCAGCTGTGTTTGAGATGTTAATTTAAGAATTCTACTGTCTGAGAGAGAAGGCATTTTGTTTCTTGTCTTTGACCTAACAAGAACACCCACACACCACTGCTGCACTTGCCTTGCCGTAAGCAAGTTAAGTAGGGTACAGTAATTTCTTTTAGCTATAGTTAGGAATATAGTAAAGATTAGTTTAGATGTTTTCTGTATTTGCATGAGTCTGTCCTGCAATGTTGTTTTAAATATTTCCTGTGAGTTTGAACTCTGAAGTTATTGTGATGATTTATTTAATATTTTCTTGATCTTTTATTATTTATTATTGAATATATTTAAATATGTATTTGTGTCTGATATGTATGAGACATATTTAAGCTTTTAGAGTACTTGCATATCTACTTGGTGACACTGTACAGGCCACTCCTAATAGCCTGCCTCTTGGTCAAACTACTATTTGGATTATTAGTAACATTACACAGTAGGATTGGGCACCCTTTGGTAAGGGCCTTAAAGTAGCTGATAAGGGGTTCTGGTGGCAGTGATAAATAACTTATAGTCTGGGCAGAAGGGGGCATAGCTAGTAAACCTGTGCCAGTCTTGCCCAGGTGTGTATGTGTATGTGTAGAACAAATCTCCAAGAGTGTGTGTGCCAGCTACTTGGGCAGGGACCTGAAGCACTGTTTGGACCAAGAAAGTGTTGGAGGACTTGGCTTGGAACCCTGGCTAAGTACTCAACTGTATAGCTGTGCTAGTGGGGAGTTTTATTGGGGATCTCGAGAAAGAGGGACACACAGAGTAAACTGCTCTTAAGGGAAATTGCACTTTACTGTGTGTGTACTTGTCATCATCCCAGTGTGCATTCCCCCACTGTTGCCAGTGGTGAGGATTGAGGCTTCCTGATTACTGGGCCAGTGCAGGGCTGTCGCACCTAAATCCTAGAACACTTGCTCCATTCTACTACCAGGGGTACAAACATCCTTGACCTTGTCCTCACTTACATGGGGGAGTGATGTTTCTTACCCAATGTAATGTCTTTGCTCTTCAGATCTGATCGTAAGGCAGTATCGGTTGAAATAAAAATGAAACCCAGGGATCCAGGAAACCAAAACCCTATAGGAACTATTACAAGGCTAACCTGTCTCTACTAAGCAACACCTTGGCTAAATTCCAAGCATCCCCCAAATACAATAACACCATACAATTTGCTGAGGTATTTACAAAATCTCTGTACAGCTTTATTGATAGCTGTATAAACCAAGCTGTGCCCACTCATATTAATTAAAGACAAACACAAATGACAAGCCACCCTGTTGGAATCACAATATCAGTCAGTTTTAAAACAAATGAAAAAAAATATTGGCCAAGTACAGGAAGAACAAAGCCCTACATACTAAAAGCACCCTGACCAATATAATCAGGCATCTAAAAAGGGTATATTAATACTTCAAAGGCTAAATATGAAGAAAACATAGCTTCTCACGCAAAAGGCAACCACAAAGCTTTTTACAGCCATGTCTGTAACCTCAGGGGAAATACATAACAATGAGCAGAACGTAGTATAAATGGCATCACCCACACTGAACCGGGGGCTATTGCAGACATTTTGGCTGATAGGTTCAGTTCAAATTTATCCCCAAACTCCACCTCAATAGTCCACAGGAAATACCTCATACCACAATTCCCCCAACCATTACTAGGGAACAGGTCATCAATGCACTTTCCAAAGTCAAAAACACTGCATCGATGGGCCCTGACAACATCCTGGGATGCTTAATAAATAGCATGAAAATGACCTGTCTGGTCCACATGAATCACTTTTCAACTGAAGCCTACAGTCATAGAATAGGGCTACAGTCTTTCCCCTGCACAAAGGAGGCCCAGCCACTGATCCGGGTAACTATAGACCCATAAGTCTGACCAGCCCCGTATGTAAGGCCATGGAAAGAACCATCATGGACATTTTAAATGAGGACATGGGTAGCTTACAAATCTGGACCCATCACAGTTCAACTTTGTTAAAGGAAGATTATGCCTATTAAATGTGGTGGACTTTTTTGAGAAGGTCACCAAAGCAATAGATGAAGGCAAGACTGTGCTCACTGCATACCAAGATCTGGCCAAGACTTTTGATACAATACCCCACTCAGACATTATAGACAGTCTCACTAATATAGATGACCCTTATATCACCTGCTGAATAGCCAACTGATTCACTAACAGGACACAGAAGGTCAAAATAGGTGAGGCCATCTCCACCAAGAGGCCAGTCACTAGCAGAGTCCCCTAGGGCTTGGTACTGGGCATGCTCCTTTTCTGGCATCTATTTCTCTGAAATGGAAGCAAATACTGAAGGTTTATGGCTGACTAAGTTTGCAGATGATTGCATCAGCTCCCCTGCAGACAATAATATTCTTCAAGAAGGCCCATCTCTCGTTAACAAATGGTGCTGATGCTATGGTCTTAAACTCAGTGCTAAGAAATGCATAATTGCACCGTTTGGGAAGTCCACCATCCTGGTTAATTAACATGTTGATAATACACCCCTAAGAGTTGACCCAGTGGTAGACAGTAGCCTTACCTTGGACCACCATGTGGCCACAGTGGTGAGGAAATACTTTTATGCTGCACAACTTATAAGTAAGGGCATGGTATCTAGGTACAAAGAGGTCATTATCCCACTGTATTCTGCCCATAACAGACCAGTCATAGAGTTTAGTGCTCCCTTCATTATGTACCTGATCAGGCATATGCAGCAACTAGAGTGAACTTAGAGGTTCTTTACAAAAAGACGTAACAAACCTGCCTTATGCAGAGCACCTTAAAACCCTTTCTTTCTACTCAGTCTACTGTAGATTGCTGAGGTGTGATCTATGTCTGGCTTACAAGACTACGACAAACCCC
>NC_056725.1:1739276971-1739286971 GCF_019279795.1 Protopterus annectens | reverse complement strand
AGTGCATGGAGATTTGTTTGACTGCTTCTCTAGTAGATATATTATGAAATAACTTTATGAATATCTGCTAGTTGAGACTCCTTTAGTACTTATAATAAAAGGGCTTCCAAAAATACACAAGTCTCTAACAGACCCTCCTCTGAGACCATTAGTCTTGGGGAAGGGTTGGTTAACAGCGTCTATGTCGATCTATGTAGAAAAGATGTTGAAACCCTTAGTGGCCAATACAGAGATGATTCTTAGAGATACTCAAACTTTTCTAAGGTCATTATATGACCATATTGCCAATAGGCCACTACCAGCACTCTTTTTATTTGTCACATTGGATGTTTGCTCTTTATTTACTTGTATTTCCAATGACAGTTTTATTGACTATGTGAAAAGATAGTTACAAGAACATACTACTTATTTTACTGGTTTCGTCAGTACATTATGTATGTTTTTAGAATTAATTTCAGAGAATAATGTCTTTACCTGTGATAACAAATATTTTTTACAAAAAAACTGGTATAGGAATGAGCACTCTGTGTGCAAATTCGTATGCCAGCATTGTAATGGCTTATTGGGAGACCAGTTTTGTTTTAATTAAGGATAGGTTTAAGAAGTATATTAATTATTACAAATGTTTCATGGATGACATATTTGTTTCATGGATGATATATTTGTCATTTGGGAGGGTGATAGATCTAGTTTAGATGAATTTTTGAGTTTATGTTGAATCCGCCATGCCTTCTTAAAATATGCATGCCTCCAGTGAACGGATAAACTTCTTAGATGTCTCATTATTTTTTTAGATGGAATTTTTCAAACAGGTATTCATTGAAAAAGCTGCTGGAAAAATAATTTATTGGATAGAACTAGCATGCACCCTAATCATATATTCGATAATATCGTGAAAGCACAGTTCTTAATGTATTTCACATTTGACCAGTGACAATGTGTCTTTAAATAATTCCTCTAGAGTTTAATTTTAAGGATAGAGGTTATTCCAGTAAGTTGTGTGAGCAGTATTTGCTTGCAGCAACTAATTAAAGATAGGGTAAGGGGAGATCCTACTTTTCTAATGGCCAACTGCGGAAACCATATAAATCCATCTCTGACAATACTAAGGAATGCAGGATGTTGCTTTCCTACACCCCTCTGGTAATAGTAGTATTTTAGATATCGTTAATAAGAACTGGCATATTTTAATGGCCAATGAAGACCTACACAGAATTGTAGGTGATCATCCAAGAGTAACTTGTAGGAACTGTAAAATCAATGAAGAATAGATTATGTCATCGTAACGGTGATGTTAGACCAACTATTAGTTCCAGTAGACTTGGTACTTATAGTTGTAGACATTGTAGTATGTGCCCTTTTATGGCCAATGAATGTTCCTTTATACATCTTAGCACTAATGAGAGATATACAATGTTGCACTATGCAGACTGTTAAACCCGTGATCTTGTTTACTTAGCCTTTTGTATGATATGTCAAAAATTTTATGTTGGAAAAACCAACAGAACATTAAGGGAGGTGGTCAAAGAACATATTTTATAAAATAAACAAGAAGGATATTACTATTGCGATGGCCAAGTATGTTGTTGACACTAACTCTCAGCATTCCTTTAGATTTTTAGTCTTAGAAATAATAAATATGAGTAATAGGTTGGGTGACATTAAGAACAGAACTGAAAAAGCTGAACAGTGATGGATATTAAATTACAAGCAGACAGGATGCATGGTCTTAATGATAGTGTTTCTCTAAAACATTTTTGATAGGCCACTCACACATTAGAGTATAATTAGTTATGTTGGCACCTTATGTGCTTAATGTTTTTTTATGGAGTTTTACTATTCAGGTCTAGCAAATATGGGCTTATAATTGATTGTAATTCTTAGTGTTTTTGTTTATATTTTATTAGTTGTATAAAGAATTTATATGTTAGTTATGTATTTTTACCAGGTTTGTTGGCTGTTATATATGTTGTTTCATTTACTCATTATTACTATTTTTCATTTTTATTCTTTATATTCTTTTTATTAATACTTTATATATATTTTTTAGAGTTTGCAAGGGGCCATGTTGATATTAGATGGCTGTTATTAGAGTGTCTTTTATTTGTTTTGGATTTAGTTTGACTTATTTCAGTCATAGGATGTTTATTTATTATTTTCTCATATCTTTTCATACCGCTTTACATATAATAGGTAATAATTATGTAGGACCTTTATAGTGAGCAAACTTAGGTGTTGTTTCCTTATGCTTCAGTTGTTTTTATAAAAATACAACACAAGCATGGTTAAGAACTATGCATGCTTGTTGCATAGCCCTAATGTTTCCTTTTCTGGTTAGGTACTGCTTTGTGACATCTTTGCTTTTGTATTAATGCAATGATATTTTTATTGGTGCAGTGTCACAGCAGTCATCTTTTTGGTTTGAACTTTAAGTCTTACGATAACGGGTTTCATTATAGTGCCGTGATTGCTTTGGCATAGAACAAGGAAGTTGGGAGCCATTTTCCTCCATTTAGTGACTTTCCAAAGGACTGGATTGTGCTGTTCTCTCGCAGGTATCTTAACTGATTCATTTGGATTGGTATGTATCCACTATGAGCTATTTTTTTCATGCTTTAGATCTGTTTTTAAGGTCATCGTGTTTTGATTGCATATGTGCTTGACTTATATGGGCAGTGTCATTTTTTGACTAATAATTGAGAATTGCACAGTGTTTTTCATTGGGATTGAGCTTTGTTTTCTTTTGAGAATGCTTATAAAGTGAGATGTGGTCCTTAACGATGTTTTTTTAAAAAATAGTTGTTTTAGGAATATTGATTATTTAATTTTCACTCATGTTTTGATAATTTATAATGTTTACATACGTCATTGTGACATATGTGAGTTTTTGTTTTAGATTGGTACGTTTTATTTTAAATGTTGAATGCGTGATTGTAATGTTTTAATTGTCTGAAGAAGTGTTGGTTGAACAACTCGAAAGTGCTTACAGTAAACTTATAGGTTTTAAGATATAGCCCTGGCATGTGTGCTGTCTCTTGATGGTTTTGATCTGATTTTTACTATATGTTTCATTGAGAGAGCGCTTAATCCTTACAACATTGTTTTTTTACTGCTGATCCCTTTAAAACAGACTCCCCTTGTCAAAGTATAAACCTTTATGGTTTCACACAGGTCATCTCAACTCCAACCCACCTTAATAAACTCAAACTTTGCTAGGATTTTGAAATAAACCAGTATTGTGTTTGCACAGAAGAAATGAGCTACATCTTTAAAGTCCTGTTTGACGTATTATTTAACAAGCTGTTAATTGATATGATTAAGAACTATCTAAATTGTATAAAATGGTCTCAGTGACTTGTGTTAGTAGATCTGATGAAGCGTGCGTTCCAGCACGTGAAAGCGCTTATCTTCTGCAGTTTTATGGAATAAAAGAATCTTATTGAATGTTTTGGACTTCTCGTGGTGTATCCTGACTACTGTTCTACTTACTTGAGTTGCTCTACACGTTTTGCAGCAGGATACTTTAGGAGTACTAGCGGTAATTTTTGGATTTGTTACTTGATTTTCTGTCAAGAATTTGTGCCGCTATCTCCACGCTATGGAGAATGTCGAAATCGAACTAGACTACAATCCAGAAGCAAGTATGAATATACCTACTATAGAAGCATTTCTACCACCTATGAACAATCCACTACTTACACTTGACTTTGCAGATATTAGCAGTGTAAGAATACCAAGGAATGAACCAGGGGTTAATATGACTGAGTTCTTTGAACTTACTAAAGAACTAGAAAACAATCTATACAAATTACAAAGACTCTCCTGGCAAAGAAAACACCTACAGGCATGCATTCACTTCAAGATTATACCTAGAGGAATGAGAGTTCTTTGTATGCCTACGTACGGCCAAGTATATCCCAACTTATTAAGAAAATGGCAGAATTTGAATCTTGAACTTGGCTATAAATATATAGACTTGTTACTTGAACATTTTGAACCTATTGAGTCAGAACATCGTACGAAGGCTGACTCACTATATCAGACACTAGCAGAGCGGTTCAAAACTGATATTTGCATACAGAAATTAAATGACATCTCGACTCAAATACGTTTATATGGAGAGAAACTTAAAAGTATAAAACAACGCAAATTGACTTGTGATGTACAAGATTTTAAATCAGGGAATATCTTTGTATGGCCGAGAACTGTTAATAACACTATTCGCAATATTCCGCCTGACACTGTCTCAGATGGGGCTACTGAACCGGAAGCTGAAGGAGAGAGTAATTTGAATTTGGCGCCACAACCTAACACTGCTCATACGACCAACATTCCAAATCTTTCCTGTTTGGAACATCTTACTGGCAGTGTTGATACCTTGACTCCGCCACCCAACCAACAGGCACTTCATCATAATGATGACCCCCAAAGAACAGGAGCTGTGAGACGAACCAACTCTACCGTCACTACACAGATGAATGCTCCTTTTCCAATTCGTACCTACAACATGAACAGAGGGAGATCCTTAAGCAGAGGACCAAGAAAACGGAAGGTATCCAGAGACAGATACGAACAGCCCAAACTGAAAAGGAATTGGAACTGACTTTGGTTCACAATTTTTCTGTGCATTCTCTATCGACATCTGACATTTCACTTCTGAACAAAGGGCTTAACTTTGTGCCTTCGCAAAACAGTAAGTTATCAGAGACTATAGCGGACCTACGGCTATTTGCCAGAAAAATAGCTATTAAATTATTTTTTAACAACACAGATAATGAATTTGTTAATAGTAATGTAAACATATTTAAGCGCAAAAGTACTTTTAGCCCTGCTCTACCACCGACTGTAGAAAGTTTTGTTAAAATATGTGAGAAGGAGATTTATGCACTGTATGCTAGTAGAAGTATTAAGAATAGATACTTTAATCTCAACAAAGATGAATGTATGTCTTTGAAGAAGTTAAGGAACAACACTGACATAGCAATACTACCCGCAGATAAAGGGGGCGGGGTAGTACTGTTAGATAGAATGAATTATATAGAAACTGTGGAGAATATGCTCAAGACTGATAAAACATATAAGGTTCTTACCAGGAATGAAGTGTTAAAAACAATAAATGAGGTTAAAGACAACATGTACGATCTTTTGATGTGCCGCCAAATTAGTAAAGAAATATATGATTATTTTTATGTTGAAGAACCACTGGTCCCAATTTTGAAATGTCTCCCTAAAATACACAAAGAAATGGTACCAATACCCATGAGGCCGATAGTAGCAGGAAGACATTGGGTAACTTACTATATCTCTGTGTTTATAGAAAAGGTTTTGAGACCACTGGTAGATAAAGTCAGGACTATATTGAAAGATACACAACAACTTCTATATGACTTGGAGACAATAGATCTTGAATATATATATAACCAAGACTTAATATTAGTGACATTAGATGTATGCAATCTGTTTACTTGTATTCCTAATGAGTATGGCCTTCAAGCCATTAGGGAAGTGATGATAAAAGACAGTAATTTCTCTACTGATAGGCAGACCCTTGTAGCGCAACTGCTTGACATGATACTACACAATAATATATTCCTGTTTAACCATTTATATTACCTACAGACATGGGGAGTCGCCATGGGGACACCATGTGCGAACTCCTACGCGAATCTTGTCTTATATCACTGGGAACAAGAACATCTGTTCCACTGTGAATGGATGGCTAAGATAGTAATCTACAGGCGATTTGTAGATGATATCCTACTCCTTTGGAGTGGGACTAGTGAAGAATTACATGAGTTTGTGGAATATCTACAGAATACCACAGAGTTTCTTAAGTTTACATATGAATTCTCAAAAGAAAATGTGAATTATCTAGATCTGATTATATCTCTAGATACAGAGAAACAGATTCACACTGGTTTATTCAGGAAAAAATGTTGGAAGAATACTATGTTAGAATATAGCAGCATGCATCCTAGGTATGTTTTTACAGGGATAATAAGTGGACAGTATTCTAGAATTCTGAGAATATGCAAAGATTTACAAGTTTTATATGAAGAAGCTATTGTATTAGAGAAAATGTTTGTAGAGAGAGGATATAATGCAACTCTAGTTAGAAATATTAGAAAAGAATTACTGTCCCTTACAGGACATGAGATGTCATCTCCTGAAAAGCATATAGGAAATGAAGTTGTTAGAAATTATAAAACAAAGAAGGATAATTCCGTAGTTGCCAATCGGAAAGCCCCACAGAGAACAGTTAGTTATATTATGAAATATACAAATGATAATGCAGAAATAAGAAAAATCATAATAAGACACTGGAATATATTAAGCTTAACAGAAGAGGTCCACACATTAGTGGGGAATAGACCCACGTTTGTCTTCCAGACTTGTGACAATTTAAAAGAGATATTCTCGAGAAACCTGCATGATGACCACAAAAATATGGGTCACAATATCAAGAAAATAGGAACGTTTCCATGCTTGAGATGCAGGATGTGTCAATACATTACTACTGATCAGAATTATACACATCCAAATGGCTTTTTTATGTTTACCCCAAGGTTATACACAGACTGTAACACTAAGAACTTAATTTATATGGCCAATTGCACACAATGTACAGCATTTTACATAGGACTTACGAAAAGAAAATTAAAAGAACGAGTGTACAATCGTGTGTATGATATAAGAAAACAAAATGAACTAAACGCACTGGCTAAACATGTTAAAGAGTTTCCAAATCATGAATTCAAGTTTAGGGTCCTGCAAACATTAAAAGATAATATAAGAATGGGTGATATGAACAACCATCTACATAAATTAGAACTAGAGTGGATTCTCAGAACAGGAGCACACAGGGAACCAGGTATTAATAACTATTTATCATTAAAACCAATTTTGAAATAACAATGCAGTCTCATCAGTAGTGTAACACATTTGTGTTAAGAAATACTTCACCATAGATTAATATTTTTAGTACATAGATGGTATGAAGGATTGTATAAATAATAATTTTTATTTGAACTTTTTAAATATTATTTGTATATGTATTCAATAAATTTAGGTAAAAATTAATTTGACTTAAGAGAATACTAGCAACCTTGAAGTCACATACTCATGTATAATTGATTTTAACTTAACCATAATACATTAAATGATTTTACAATTTTAAAAATTTATATATTATATGTTATATATTAATATATATAACAACACCAATTATAGTATGATTTTAATAACTATAGAAAAAGCTAATACATCCATGATGTTTTTTACATGTCTTTTACATGTTGATAGGTATATCGTGAGACATGTATTATATTAGTAATGAATTATTTAAAATTGTTTCTTGAAGCAGTTTCACAGCTCACAACACAAGACAAGTTGCCAGTACTCAATATTTAGATTAATTAAGGAACAGATTTAAATATGAAATTTTTTTATATATTTAATTACGATATTTATTTATTTTTTGATATATTTTTATAACATAAGTAAATATAGGAACAGCCACATGAAGTTATTGATTAAATAAGTGAAGTTAGCAGATCATTTATTGAAAATATTCTATATACAGATTTGTCTTAGATAGATACACGTAATAATATAAAATGAACTCTCAGTATCTTCAGAATACACCAATAACATACTTAGAGATACGAGAAAAACTAACCTCATGAACATATATAGTCATTGTTATCTTGTTTTTTATAACTAAGAGACCATAGAATTATATTTTATATTAAGCTACAGGCACATTAAGGTTTCTACATAAAACAATATAGTTAATATAGTTCGTTGAGACAAGCTTATGGTTCCTGGATACTATGTAGTTCAGGCCTAAAATGTATTTAATATAGGCAACAAGATAGTTCTGAAGATTGAATTTGTAGAGTAGAAACAATATGTAATCAAGCATCTAAAATTTTTTGAGATATAGCGCACAAGGATAAGTATAGAAAAGACAAGTAATCTACGAGGTAATGTGGAAAACTGCTTTTTGAGAACAACACAAACTGCGTTTAATAGCACATGAAAGAATAAATGTGAATTTATAATGTCGATACGTTTTGATTCTACTGGGCATAGTAAATAATATTAGCGAAAAGTGAACTAGCACTTTAAAAGTAAAAATGAACGATTCACCACTTGAGCGCTAATGAGTCCAGACTATGATGTTTAATGAAAGCCAAATTTTTAGATAGGACCTTAGGTTTGATGCCTATTTACTCCAATATACACTTTTTATATTGTCATATACATGCATTATGAAAGTTTCTTTATAAATAGAACAGGAATAGAAATATGACATAGGCTATATGAAGTATGAGAAGTATATGAGAATGAATAATGAGTAAATGAATGGAAAACTATGCATAACAGATATTAGAATCCCCATAAAGTTGAACAAGTTTTTAATATTTTTAACAATATATTTTTAAACAACTTAGGAATAATAGTTAGAATATGAAATGTGACTACTAAGAAACTTTGCTAGGATTTTGAAATAAACCAGTATTGTGTTTGCACAGAAGAAATGAGCTACATCTTTAAAGTCCTGTTTGACGTATTATTTAACAAGCTGTTAATTGATATGATTAAGAACTATCTAAATTGTATAAAATGGTCTCAGTGACTTGTGTTAGTAGATCTGATGAAGCGTGCGTTCCAGCACGTGAAAGCGCTTATCTTCTGCAGTTTTATGGAATAAAAGAATCTTATTGAATGTTTTGGACTTCTCGTGGTGTATCCTGACTACTGTTCTACTTACTTGAATTTTTTAGAGTTTGCAAGGGGCCATGTTGATATTAGATGGCTGTTATTAGAGTGTCTTTTATTTGTTTTGGATTTAGTTTGACTTATTTCAGTCATAGGATGTGTATTTATTATTTTCTCATATCTTTTCATACCGCTTTACATATAATAGGTAATAATTATGTAGGACCTTTATAGTGAGCAAACTTAGGTGTTGTTTCCTTATGCTTCAGTTGTTTTTATAAAAATACAACACAAGCATGGTTAAGAACTATGCATGCTTGTTGCATAGCCCTAATGTTTCCTTTTCATTTGGTTAGGTACTGCTTTGTGACATCTTTGCTTTTGTATTAATGCAATGATATTTTTATTGGTGCAGTGTCACAGCAGTCATCTTTTTGGTTTGAACTTTAAGTCTTACGATAACGGGTTTCATTATAGTGCCGTGATTGCTTTGGCATAGAACAAGGAAGTTGGGAGCCATTTTCCTCCATTTAGTGACTTTCCAAAGGACTGGATTGTGCTGTTCTCTCGCAGGTATCTTAACTGATTCATTTGGATTGGTATGTATCCACTATGAGCTATTTTTTTCATGCTTTAGATCTGTTTTTAAGGTCATCGTGTTTTGATTGCATATGTGCTTGACTTATATGGGCAGTGTCATTTTTTGACTAATAATTGAGAATTGCACAGTGTTTTTCATTGGGATTGAGCTTTGTTTTCTTTTGAGAATGCTTATAAAGTGAGATGTGGTCCTTAACGATGTTTTTTTAAAAAATAGTTGTTTTAGGAATATTGATTATTTAATTTTCACTCATGTTTTGATAATTTATAATGTTTACATACGTCATTGTGACATATGTGAGTTTTGTTTTAGATTGGTACGTTTTATTTTAAATGTTGAATGCGTGATTGTAATGTTTTAATTGTCTGAAGAAGTGTTGGTTGAACAACTCGAAAGTGCTTAAAGTAAACTTATAGGTTTTAAGATATAGCCCTGGCATGTGTGCTGTCTCTTGATGGTTTTGATCTGATTTTTACTATATGTTTCATTGAGAGAGCGCTTAATCCTTACAACATTGTTTTTTTACTGCTGATCCCTTTAAAACAGACTCCCCTTGTCAAAGTATAAACCTTTATGGTTTCACACAGGTCATCTCAACTCCAACCCACCTAAATAAACTCAAACTCACACTCAGTTATTGACTGGATACTAGTATCTCATCCCAATAAATACCAT